>NC_085006.1:18211316-18228816 GCF_963854185.1 Sardina pilchardus | reverse complement strand
TCCGTGCGGTTCATGTCACGGTCGAAGGCGTACAGCTGGTGATAGCGGAGGTGATCTGTGTCCACCAAGTTGAACTGGCGACGGGCATAGTGGTAGCTTTCATTATTCCCCACCCTGGGGAAGTCCAGCCACTCCGGATGGCCAAACTCATTACCTGCGAGACAGGCAGGACAGAGAGGGGGGAGAAACAAAATGAGAATGAGAAAGAGAGAGAGAAAGAGAGAGAGAGAGAGAGAGAGAGAGAGAGAGAAATGTCAGCACTGAATGTGTTCTCCGTCAAGTTAGCTTTTCAATAAAAAATTAAAAAATAAAGAAATGCCGGTACAACTTCATGTTCCAAGCAGACAGACTACTCATTATGGCGATGCCATTTTCATTTTTTGAATGATGCAACCCCTTGACAAAAAGCGAGTGTCTGGTGCAAATCATCCACCTGTGGTCAGACGATCGTGACATGACATTCTGCCGCTGCCTAATGAAGGCGTACCAGAGAGTCCAGCAGGCCTGATGTTATTAGCCCACTTATCCTGTGCTAACGCTTCGCCACTCCACCCTTCCTCATCCCCGGCATAACCAGAAATACTGGCCGGCTGATAAACATGAGCTTCAAAGAGGCCTCCTCCTCCTCTTCCTCCTCTGATGAAAAAAAATAAGAAAAAAAAATCGGAATCTATTATCTGGCGAAGAGAAAAGAAGAAGGGGAGAAAGACTTTCAGATATTAAATCCCACAGCATCACTTCGGTTCATTTGCATAAGATGTATGCAGAATTAATTCACCACAAAATATTTATAACACTTTCGCAACAATGAGCGTGAAACGCCATCAAGGCTCCCAGTGAATAAATAAGTGAAGCTTTTCCCCCCCTTTTTTTTTGTATAATACATTTGATCACTATCTTGTCAAGGAGGTTGAAACACCCGATGAGGGATCCTCACCTTTTGAAAACCTCCTTGTGTGTGGTAATGAATGCTGCATGGGATTTCGAGATGGCAGTACGCCACGCTTTGTGGGAGTAGATCGACTCTGATGCCTTGAGCTCAGATGTGTAACCTCTGCACCCCTATCAAACGCGAGCCCAAACTATGGCGATTATGAGTTTGTGATGAGCGTGCGGAGAGCCTCGCGGTCTCAAAAACGCGTCTGGAGGGAGGAGAACCATACGAGAGCCTAAACAGCAGGACGTGACAAAGACTAGTGTTCGAGCGAACGCATGGCTGAGGCAGAGGAGGATAAGAAGAGGACGGGGGGGAAGATGAAGAAGAGGAGGAGGAGGAAGAGGAGGAGGAGGAGGAGGAAGAGTGCGAGAGAAAAAGGAAAGCTTTCAGCAGGAGCAGCCTCGGCGGTGCTAGTGTGGGCAGGAGCGTGTCCGCGCAGCTGAACAAGCCGATGGACTGAGGCGACAGCCACGTCAAGCAGCCAGATGAGATAATGAATCAGTCATCGGCTGGCACCCTGACATCATAACACAACAGCGGGGGTAATTGAATTTTAGAGAGGGAGAGAAACTTGCTGACAAAGGGTGGGGTGTTGGGGGTGAGGGGGGGTGGGGGGGGGCAGGGTGGCGTATGAGCTGGTAGTGCCGGGGGAGGAATGAGACAATAGAAATTAAGTTGCCTGTTTATTCAACAGGCGAGAGAAAGAAAGAAAGAAAGAGAGAAAGAAAGAGAGAAAGAACGGAGAAAGAGAGAGAGAGAAAAAAAGAGGGAAGAAAGAGAGAAAGAACGGAGAAAGAGAGAGCGAGACACTGGATGAGGCAGAAGAGCTGAGGAGTGACAGACACTCTAATGAACAACATTAGCGAGCTGTAACAGACGCACTGAGTGGTGAGCTGCCGCCTCAAGACCGAGCACGCACTTATGAATTAAGAGTGTTGAAGGAGTAGCACAACAGAGAACGAACGAGCAGCAAGCATGTGGATGTAGATCCGCAAGTGATGGACAAGGGGGGGGGGGGGGGGGGGGAATCAAAGATACAAAACAGGAAGTTGAAGACAGTCTTTGGTTTGTATCTGCATACAAGCTATCCCTTGACACTGACTAAAAAAAATACCAAAGAACCCCCTAAAAATCTGCAAATATGGAAATATGCAGATAACCAGCCAGTTCTGACAATAACAGCCGCAGCAGGAGCTGGGTATTCACCAATCCCTCGGGGAACGGAAATATTTACCACTGCGGACACCGCGGAGACACACTTGTGTGCGTGGATGTAAACATCATTTGCGGCGCGGGTCCACATCGCAGGACGTCGAAATGCGCGTTCGCCTATCTGATTTGATTTTTTTGTCGTCGGAGGCTGCTCGCGGCCACGGCTGCTCGGGGTGTGTAAACACAGAGGAGGTGAGCGCCGAGGCGGCGGCCATCTGCTGAGTTCCGAGTGCGCCGACACATCGGGGGCCCTGTCAACAGCGAGCGCGCAGACAGAGGGCGGCCCGGGGCTCTGTTGTTTGACTGGTGGCGAGACGTGGGCAGAAGCATCTCCGACGGCAAAGCCGACAGTCTGAGGTCTGACACAGCTGGAATTTCTGTGCGTGTGTGTGTGTGAGTGAGTGTGTGTAAGTGTGTGTGTGTGTGTGTGTGTGTGTGTGTGTGTGTGTGTGTGTGTGTGTGTGTGTGTGTGTGTGTGTGTGTGTGTGTGTGTGTGTGTGTGGGAGTGTGTTGGCGGCTAAGCTGCCTTTCCTAGCAATCTGAGAATACAGTGAGTCTCAGAGAGAAGGCAGGGAGATGAGGCCAAGAGCCACTCTTCGCTCTGTGATGGGTATACAGTACACTCTCCACACATACACACACACATACATACACACACGCACACACACAAACACACACACAATGTTCTCACAGCTCATAAAAGCACACATTACAGACAGACATAGTGCCACATGGACAATTTACACGTTATGCAAGCAGACAAGCTGGTTTCCTTTCAGCTTCATATGGCTGAGGTCATGAGTGCATGTACATTAAACTGCCACTTTTGGTGTTTGTAAGTCAGAAGGATACAAGTAATTACATTCCCATGTCTATACAGCTTCTATGTACAATACACCATATTGGCCTCAGAATACATCTGAACCACATGAGCTAAAAGGACAACAAGGTCACTCCATAATCTTCAGAGACGGGTGCATCTTCATCACACAGACACAGAAAGTCGGTGTTGTTTACTTGCCGTTTTCCAGTCAGTGATTTAATCGGACTGTTAATTAAAGTGGAGAGGGCCTAGTGAGTTCCCTGAGGGACTCCACATCTCTTTGGGCACTGTTTAATTAAACATAAGACACGCCTCATTTTCTCCCACTCACTGAATTTCGTCTGCATGGCCTCAACAATGATGCTCCAGTGGTCCCGGTGTACAGAGTCCTTGCTGTCACCAATTATAAGACATTATGGGATTACTGTCAAATTTGTGGCTGTAGGACTCCAAGGAGGACAACGACTATGGCCTACACGCGAACACAGCAAGGGCAATATTGAGCGAATAAAGTTAAAAGAAACAAAGCTAGAAGAAATACAAAGATATATTTAGATGGCAATTATGGTCGCTATTATGACTTCAATCAAACGTGTCTGAAGTCCTCGCAAAACATAACATCACTGAAAACACATTACTTTTTGTGAGTCACCTGTGTGAAAATGGAGCATCTCACAATGCAATCTTTCACATATTAGATTGGGACAGCAATAGAGCAAACAAATAAAAAAGAGTTTTTGAGTTTTCTTTCAGCAGCTAGGAACTGGTTGTCCATGTGTGATGAACAGCATGGAGGAATGACTTTGAATGTAAGACTTTTTCTGTCATATCAATCATTCCATGCACATACAAAAGGCAAAATGGACGGTTAACTTCTGTTTTTCTTCAAATCTTGCCCCTGAATTCCAGCGCATTGGCACCAGGGCTGTTGGACAAAGCTGCATATGCTACGGAGAAAGAGCCAAGCCCAAATTGTTTTGTACAGAGAATGGATATGTGTCTTCTGGCACTTGTTTGAGTATGCTATTGAAACTGACATCCATGGTGTTAACATGATATTAACAGCGTTATTGATGTGTCTCTGTTAATGAAAAGGGGCAGAGCTACAAGCCATTCACGAGTAAATGGGTCTAATGACATTCCAGACATGGCCTTTCAGAAGCAAATGATCTTTTCATTTAGTTTCATTAGCATTACACTTCATTGAATGACCAAGTATTCCCATCTTAATTCTCATTCATTAGAATAAATAGTACACAAATCACCCCTACATGTTACAGTGCTAGCTTCTCATGTTGAGATAAAAAGAGACCTCAAATCTTGTGCCAGATAACTATTGGATCCAGGACACTGTCCTTCCTTCAGGCAGTCGACAGCAGGTAGAGCTAAGGGTGGTTTTAAACGCATTTAAATGAAGCCTCGACACGCCATCAGGGATTGGCACGAATCAAATTTAAAAAGGCAATTCAGATTGGGAATGATTAAACATATTGCCATGTTTTTAAATGGGAGCATCAGACAGTGATCAGAGAATCACATTTTTTATCATCTTAAATGCCACGAAAAAGGTCCCACTTAATCATATCATATCAGGGAAAATATGCCCCTAATCAGAGTCAGCGAACACAGAGGCCGGGGAAAGGGACAGACATTGTTAAAATGGGGAGAGTGAGTGGGTTCATTATGGAAAAGTGGGTGATTTTGGTCCAATTAAACGTTGCACAGTCAAATCGCTTTCTGTCAGTGCTTATTCCCCGTAGGTGGGTACCACAGAGTAGCCCCCTCCCCCCCCCAACCCCCCTTTCTCTTCGTTGAGTGTATGTCTGACTTTCTTTTTTTTTTTCAATTACTGTGAAGGGCAGAGAGAGGAAAAAGAAAAAAAAAACGGCTACAAACCACCTGCTCATGCAAGGTCATCTAAAAGTTTTCACCGCATTCTGAAGGTCGGGTTTTTAACATAAAAAAAAGTCCTGTCCATTCACGGACTCTCTATTTCCAGCGGAGGCTCAAATGATAAAGTCACTGAAGCGTTTCATGGGCACTTCGTTGCGCTGCGTTTTAATGCCAATGACACCCGGGAAAAGCATCGCAGTGTCTGTGTGTCTCTCTGTGTGTGTGTGTGTGTGTGTGTGTGTGTGTGTGTGTGTGTGTGTGTGTGTGTTTATGTGTGTGTGTATGTGTGTGTACGTGTGTGTCACTCTGCATCACAAGTATGCATTCTCTCTGTGTCCTTTTAGCATCTATTGGCCGAGAGTAAACAGACATGCCCTCTCTTTGGGGCCCGGCAGATCGAATTGATTTGCTTGCTCAAACAATTTGTTCTTGCTCAGCACCGCTAAATGACTCCACAGCCATTGATCCATTGACACGACATGTCATTTCATATTTACTAAACTTCTCCTCCTTGTCCCCTCTTTTGTGAGGAGAGGGCGGGCTTTGGCATTTCCACTAATGTTGTTGACATACTGCCTGTCTCCCGGTCGGCCTCCTTTACAAGAAAACGAGCGGCTCTTCTCTTTTTTTTTTGTGAAAGAGATTGACAATAAACGCTAATCTGATTTAACAATATGTCTCGTTGCTGGTTGACTTTTGGAGAGCAAAACAAGCTTTGAAAAGTCAGAGCCCTTTCAAACTCAATAGAAGGTTTCTCGGAGAAAGAAAGCATCGGCTGCGCCTGTCTCGCTCCGGCATGTTCCGGAGAGAGCTGAAACGGGGTCTCTCTCGTCGAATTCAAGGTCTATCGACTGAGCGTTCGAGAGGCAGGCGAGAGGAACAACCCGACCGTTCATCCTTACTCATATTCCCTGTGATTTCAGCAGAGGACAACCGCTCGGAGACAGACAGCGTAAAGGTCACCTGAGGGAAAAATGGAAGAGACGAAAGAAGAAAAGAAAAGGAGTGAAGCGGCAAAAAAATCCAAAATGGCCTCAAAAGCTGGTATTTTTCATAGATCGTTGATGCAATCCTATCCATAAAAGCTCAAGTTACCCAAATGATATCTAGTACTTATGGCACACAGGTACAGAATATTGCTAGTGCTGAATCTCCCTGTCTGTTTTGGAGTTCCCAGTACATACATTTTAGATGTTCACTTCTTGTTTGGCACACTTAATTATAAAAAGCTTTATTTGTATAGCACTTACACTAACTCATACCAGATCCCCTGATCCCAGACCAGATTAATCAGGGTGTTCAGCTAATCAGGAAGAGGGCGAAAGCTGAACGCCCCGAGCTGTGGATCAGCAGAAGCCACCTGAACGTGCACCTCTGTTCCCTATGACCTGCACACCTAGTCACCAGGTGGGGCTAGAACGCTGTTTAAAGGCAGGCTACTGTACTGTGACTGCCTCTGCGTATGTGTGTGTGTGTGTATGTGTGTGTGTGTGTGTGTGTGTGTGTACGGTGATGGTATGCTTCTACGGGTCTAACACAGGTCACGGGCATCATCTATTTTTAATCAGAAAGACAAGAGCAAAGGGTTAACGACCGCGCCAGCACACATCCATCGATTGGAGGTCGGCAGCGCTCGTCGGCGGCAGCAAGGCGAGGCGAAGGCAGGCCAGACGGGGCGAGGGACGGCTCCGCTCTATCCACTGATGTGACTGATGGAGATGTTTATGAGTTTGCCTGTTTAAAATGTCAAATGACTGCCATCGCTAGGGGAGCCAGAATATCCCTTAGCAACTCTTTACAAGAGGCAGGCTGTCACCTATAGACAAGGGTGAGGGACCACATCACACAAAAAAGTGATTATGTCGCGCAAAAGCAGCACCGTGCAACACAGAGGTCAGCGCGTGACATGGCAATTAAACACTGTTGTATCCTCCTGTGTGACGACTTGTTGATGGCCTTGGATGACATTGTATCCGTTAACCTCAAGGTTGACTTGGACAGTTTTCATTAAGCAAAGGCTTATTTGAACAGTTTTCATTAAAGAAAACAGATCTAATATGACATGATAAACAACACCGTGTCACCTTTGTCAGGAAACCTATTAGTGTACAGTGTGCTTCTGAAGTTTGAATGCAGAATACTGATCGATTTCAGTCGCATCGTGTGATCCGTTGGGTTGCCTTGCCGTTAATGGTGAAAGAAAGAATCTCATTATTTGGTAAAGGCAAGAACCAGCTCAAATGCCGCGAGACAAAAAAACCACACTCGCATGTCTGCGGCTTAGAAAATTCACGCTTGCATTTAATCACAGTGCACAACCGTTGGAGGACACATCATCTTACAACCACAGCAAATAATAGAATTTGTATAGATCCGTATGGCCGAGCACGCAGCGAGGGGGGAAAAACAAAGGGCTCGTGATACAGTGAGTCTTTCCAGTTTATGGAGACGAGTATCAGGTAACAGTGGCGGTGATCGCTCCACACTCACCTATGAAGTTGAGGTAGGCTTCCCCGCCCATCACGTGCGTTATCAGCCGGATCATCTTGTGGAGCTGAATGCCGCGGTCGATGACGGGCGTCATGGGAGTGAAGGAGCTCATGTTGGTGTACATCTCCTTGTCCATCAGCCAGAACGCCAGGGTCTTGTCTCCGACCAGGGCCTACCACAGCAGGGGTGTGTGTGTGTGTGTGTGTAGGGGGGGGGGGGGGGGGGGGGGGTTTACAGGAGAGTAGAGACAGGGTGAGGGGGGGGGTGGGTTGTTGGACGGTGGAGGGTGTAGAGACGGGGAAGGTGGGGGTGGGAGTGAAGGGGAGGTCGGGGGGTGGGGTTGAAACAAGGTCATTTTCATCAAGAGGCACTTTGCATTAATCACCGCACCCGCTGGACTACACGTGGCTCTGTGCACTTTTACTGACTTCCTAAGAGATAGAGGAGGGGAGGGAGAGAGAGAGAGAGGAGGGGTGGAGGGAGAGAGAGAGAGAGGGATGGAGGGAGAGAGAGAGAGAGAGAGAGACAGGCTGGGGAAAAAGGGAGAGGTAGAGCGGGAGAGGAAATCACTTCCTCGCTGAATTCACTCAAGTCGAGGAATAACCTGTGGCGGTAATCATTACTCAAGTAGACAAACACACCGGTGCGCACCCCCCACACCTGCCTTGCCACACACACACACACACACACACACACACACACACACTCACACACACACACACACACAAACACACTCTCCCTTTTTTTTTTACTCCAACTCCCTCATCTCGTGGAATGTATACAAACAAACGCTGGATGTGCTAATTTCTAATTTCACTCTGCCACGTGTTCCCTAACCTGCAGTGACACCAATTTCCATTCCAAATGACTCATTGATTACATTTGCTCCTCTCCTGTGAGGCTGTGAAATGGGGGTCGCGCTCGCTCCCCTACCTGGTCGTGGCTCTCCGCATACGCTATGCACTTCTCGCTGTACCGCCGATTGGTCAGTGTGTACACAATGTTGCCCATGTCCCATTCCTCGTCCTTCTTCTCTTTGATGATCTGAGAAAAGAGGGAAAGAGAGAGAAAGTGAGAGAGAGAGAGAGAGAGAGAGGGAGAGAGGGAGGAGAGAGAGAGAGCAAATAGCTTTCAAAAACACTAAAGCCATTTTCTTGTTCCTCTCTTTTCTTCCCCCCCCATGCTCTGTCGTTCACTCGTGTTTAACCTGGAGAACGTGCGGCGTTGCCCATTTGCCCATGAGCCTCATGATGGTATTCCGAGCATGTGCGCCGATCTTGGCGTCACGTTCCATCCTTCTGTCAGAGCCCCCCGCAGGTGTTTCTCCACCCCTGGAATCGCCACAGGTCTCATTTCCTTTATATACAGCCTTCCTCGGGCACAGTTTAGCATCAATCATCCTTTATTCAATGCTAATATATTCCAAGGTCAGTATCACAGAGGAATAGTGGAGAGAGCGGGGGAAGGAAATAATGGCACGTCTTCTGTAGCAAAGAATATAGGCCTGTGTCAATCACCTATTCTGCGAAAATACCTGACGGCTGATGACTGGACAAAAAGACGTTGTGCTTTTTTTTCCAAAGAAAGATAAAAAAAAAAGAAAAAACTTGATGGTGAGACATGATGTGAAAATCAAATCAAATCGCTTTAAAGGGATAATCCGGAGTGAAATGCACTTTAGATCAATGTTTCGGACTATTGGGAGTGATTTAATCGAGTCAGTACCTTTCCGGAAATGTTAGTAAAGTGTTGTTGAAGCGTTGCGCAGCTGCCGCCGCGACATTTCCGGAAGGTACTGACTCGATTAAATTCATTCTGGACTCTCTATCCGACCACATAAAGACGTGGGGATACTTCGGTTTGGCTTTAGGGACCCTCTACTCACTACCACGTAAGTGTAGTGTTGTTTGGAACAGTAGAAGAGGTATAAAAATAGCGTTTTGTAGTGGCGAAAGGACCTGCCCCGGTCACTTCCAGGCTAACGAGTTTTGGCTAAAAACGGTGAACTCGAACTTTCTCAAAATACATCCGAATGACATGATTTTGGTGTCAACTCAACGTATGTACTCCCAATAGTCCGAAAAATTGATCTAAAGTGCATTTCACTCCGGATTATCCCTTTAAGGTTACGAGTCATGAGGTTATGACTGAGTCTCGTAGAATTAACTGACCTGTACACATATTACACACATATTACGCTTTAACCTGGATATCAGAGGACAAATCACACGGCCTACAACGTATACTACACATAAAACAAATCACACAGAGGAAGTAGTTGTTCTGTCAACAAAGTCCTTGGACAACACTACCATTTGTTTTCACTGTTGACAAAATGTTCTACCAGAAAAAAAGGTACTGGACAAGGTATTTGTCCACCAAACTAGCAAAATATTGGCATCCAAAACAAGTTAATTGAAACTAAAGCAAATCAAAACAGTTAACAGAGCCGGGGTTAACAGTTTTCAATCTTAATTTCTCTCCAACAATGAGGTGGGAGAGTCAATGTTAAGAAAGCTGTGAGCAGAGGGTGCACAGAGTAACCATGGCTACTGTAAGCGAAACCTATTCCTCCACTAAGAGATGAAGAAAAGAGATAATAATAATAAAAAAAAAACATCCCTCCATTTCAATCAATATCCTCCATGCTCTTTCCGCCCACACCTGAGCCAACAACCAGGAGCGTTCCTCAGCCAGTTACACCCCGCTACAAGCCAGCAAAGAGACACACACACACACACACACACACACACACACACACACACACACACACACACACACACACACACACACACACACACACACACAGACACACACACACAGACACACACACACACACACCAACCTGCCCACACAGCTCACCTCTGGTCAACAGAGAGAACCATGTTCCACACACTAACACACACACACTCTCTTTGGAGACGGCAAGAACAAACATCTGCATCCAAGACCAACAGAAACCCGCCGAATTTCTCCCATGCATTCAGATGCCTCCACAACATTTATATTCCAGTAGCCTAATTCCAAAGGAATACATAAATAAATAAATAAATAATGTTTGGATCTCCAAAGCTCAAGACACACGCTCACGCACAAGCACACACACACACACACACACATAAACACACAAATACACACACACACACACACGCACACACACACACACACAAATACACACACACACACACACACACACCTCTCCTTGGAGAATAGCCACATTGTTTACTTGCCATGCTAACAGTCATAAACATGCGGCACATCTATGAATCCAGCAGTCACTCAAACTAAAAGACCTGGTTACTAGGATACAATCTGCAGCCCCCCCGCCAACCCCATCACCCATGCCCACCCCACCACTCCCCACCCCCCCATCCCACCAATGCCCCCCCTGGGCCCACGATGCATGAGATGTGCAGCTAGCATGATTGACAGGAGGCTGGTAAGCCCTTCACTGTGACAGATTGGAAGACTGCAGGGTGAGATTGCGGATGGCATCTGACTGACAGGTAGGGGATCCTTTCTATTACTTGATGGCATGGCAATCAATGGCAAAGAGGGGAGGGGGAAGGGGAGGGGGGGTACTATCAATACGGGCACAATGAAGTGGCGTGTGCCAGTTAATGAATGCCATCTTTGTCCGTCTCAATCATCCAACAGCCTTCGGCCGCCTCCGCCCTGTCCATCTCCATCCCCAACTCTCTTGCTTTATGCCCACCCCATCCATCCCTCTCTCTCTCTTTATCTCTTTCTCTCTCTCTCTCTCTCCACCCCTCCCCATTACTTCATCCCATGCTCTGTCTTTCTGTGTAAGCGAAGACGACAATCAGAAAGTGCTGACTACGAGTGCTTCACTGTAGGTGTCCGGTGAGTCAGACTGGGCCGCCACACCCACCCCCTTACGCCAACGCGCTGCGTTTGAGGAGTGGAGAGCAGAGAGCCCAGAGCCCGATCGGCTCCAAATGAACATTCCAATCCACTTCTCTGCAAAATCATCACAAATAAACAAACGAAAACACACACAGACATTCGCAAAAATTACTCCATTGTGTTTTACGAAAACAGTATAGTTATGCAACACACAGTCAGATGAAGCCGCATAATGTAATTGTGGAACGTGATATATAATTAACCACCAAGATGTGACAACAAAACCGAGGAATAAAAAACCTGTTTTGTCGCAACACTGCAAAACACGTCGAGGATAACTGGCACTTAAACGCGTGGGCATGGGGAGTGGCGGCGAGGGGGCGATGTAGATGCCATCAAACGTTGGCAGGAGTGAGTGGTGTGTGGGCCGCGAGGTGCAGTGTGTGTCCTCGTCCTGTCCCGAGCCCCTGCTGTGCCCCGAGCCCTTCCTGCGTCCCTCCTGAGAGCGGAGTGTGTGTGTGTGTGTGTGTGTGTGTGTGTGTGTGTGTGTGGGTGTGTGGGTGTGTGTGTGTGTGTGTGTGGTGGCGCTGATGGCCCACTTCATCAGAGCAAACCAGCCTCTCGCCAGCCACCATCAACACACTCTCACGCACTCGCACCGGCAACCCAGAGGACACGAGGGGAGAGAGGGAGCGAGGGAGGGAGGGAGCGAGGGAGGGAGGGAGGGAGAGGGATGAAGGAAGGAAAGAGATGGAAGGAAGGAGAGAGGCAACAGTGAGTGAAAATGAGAGGAAGCGAGACACAAAGACAGTGAGAGTGAGAGTGTGGTGTTTCGGTGGTTGTGTGTGTGTGTGGGTGTGTATGTGTGTGTGTGTGTGTGTGTGTGCGTATGCGGAGGTGTGTGTGTGTGTGTGTGTGTGTGGAGGTGTGTGTGTGTGTGTGTGTGTGTGTGTGTGTGTTTGGGGAGGTGTGTGTGTGTGAGTGTGTGTGTGTGTGGAGGTGTGTAGAGGGAGGGGGGGTTAGAGTGAGGCAAGCGTAGAGTGGCGAGGCGAGCGTGATAATTAGGCGGTGAGTGAAGAGCTTGCACCTGAGGGAGAGGAATCTTCTAGCGGAACACAGGAGCCGGACGGCTTCACCGCGCTCCCCGCTCCCTCCACACAATGGGGAAGACAGAGGGGGAGAGGGAGAAAGAGAGAGAGAGAGGGAGAGGGAGAGGGAGAACGACAGAATAAGAAAAAGAGAGGAAGACTGAGGATCCACACAGAGAAAGCGCAGAGAATATCTCAGGGGAGAATGTCAGTGCCAACCACCCCCCCCCCCCCCCCCCCATCACTGCCTGACTCTTCCAGTTTCCGGAACAATCTGCCACACAGCACACCCATACGCCATCACTTTGCATATGGGCAGATGCCATTAGGTTGCCATACAGACATTCACGATTACTCTGCATAATACGGTAAGCCATCTCATTGCATATACTGTAGGCACGTGCCATCACTTTGCATATAAAGGCATACAGTATGTGATTCCATTGGATTCAGGCATGTGGCATCTCATGGCATAGGCATACTGACTGACTAGTGCCACTGCCAACACACTGAATGCTGGCTAACACCTGCAGACACTTTAGCCTAAACACCCCACACGCATCTCAATATTTCACCGCGCTATTTTTTTTTTTTTTTTTTTTTTTTATGCCAACTCTTATGGAGATGGATGAACTTTGTGCCCTCGACGGGTTGTCAGCCTCGGGCATAACTACTACAAAAAACATTCTTCATCTTTTTGTCATTCGGTGCCCCCTCCAATACCCCCCCACCCCCACCCCTCCTCCCAATACACACACATACACTCTCTCTCTCTCTCACACACACACACACACACCCTCTTATTATGTGTCTGACGGAGGGCTCCATCAACACCCAGCACACAGCTCCGAAGCCCTTCGGAGGGCAATTAAACCCCAAAATGAGGAGGGATAAACGTTGCCATGTTTCAGGTAACAAAATAGCCTGAAGAGTACACAGGGCTAAAGGGAGCAAAGGGGGGCCAATCTGGCATCCACTCACTAAAAAACATATTCTGAGTTAAGCCATTATAATCATTATCATCATTAACAATACTAATTACTGAGCACTAATGATATTAGTAGAGCAAGCAAGCACTGCCACACTTAGCGCATGTAAGAAAATTAACTATATCCACTCAACGTGAAACGTTAAAGCATTAGACTGATGGGACATATGGATTTAACTAACCAACTAATATCAAATTAGTGCCTAAATCTCCCGACTGAGATAAGTCTCTAAGTCGACAGAAGGGACTCCCTTGTACAGTTACGGCCACAGCGTGTGGTCTAAATGTGGTGCTTACGGAGTAACATAACACCCGCTTTCGCTTGCCATCACTCAAGGATTTGTTTCAAGCTCATCACTATGTGATAAATTCCTGAATGTGAAGACATAAATGAATGACTAACAGCTATTAGTGCTCTGCTCTAGAGATTTAAAAAAAAAAAAAAAAAAGAGCTGGTGTTAAAAAATCAATTTGTTCAAGAATATGCCAACGCCATATCTCTCCATCGAGTGCTGTTAAAGCAATATCTGTGGATCTGATTCAGGGGACACTGAGCAGACATGAAACACAGCAGTAGGTCACAGGCAATCACATAACCGTACATATGGTGCATGAGTGTGTGTGTGTGTGTGTGTGTGTGTGTGTGTGTGTGTGTGTGTGTGTGAAAACAAGTGTGAGTGTATGTGTTAAGAGTTTATGTGCGCATGTGTAAGCATCTTATAGTGTGTTTGTGTGTGTATGTGTGCCTGCGCTTGCGTGCCTGTGTGCATGTGTGTGTGAGTGAGAGAAAGAAAGTGTAAGTGAGTGTATGTGCTCAGAGTTAATGTGTGCATGTGTGTGTATCACACAGTGTGTGTGTGTGCGTGTGTGTGCGTGTGCGTGTGCGTGTGCGTGTGTGAATGTGTGTGTGCGCACGCCGCGCACTCGCGTGTGTGTGTATTTGTGTGTGGCTGAGTGAGTGGGCTGTGTGTGGAGACGGAGAGTGAGAGTCCCGCTGATTCTGCCCCCCCCCCCCACACTCCTCCCCCCACCCCCTTGTCCTTGTGAGACGGTGGCGAGGCCCTGTTGCCTTCAGAGCCTTTAATTGTTTCCATTACATTTCAATCTGGGCTGGCTGCAGGCTAGGGCCCCCGTGCTAAATTAGAGGGGCCTGGCTGCCGTTATCCATTTGGAGTGACAGGGCTTTATGGGCGTAATAAGATACAATCACGCAAACTTGCGCCGCACTCCTTATCGGCCTGCCTTGTTACCACAGCTTCATTTTTCACTGGCGGCCGTGGCTGGACAGAGTGCCATGCGTGCACACACACACACACACATAGACACACGTACACACACACACACAGACAGACACACACATAGACACACGCACACTCACACATACATACAGTATGCACAAACACACGGACATACCCATAGACACACGCACACAGACACACACACACACACACACACACACACATACGCACACTCCGTGTCCACACACAGATGACAAACGACTCATAGTAATCAGTCGCGTTAAGTCAAGGGCAGTGGAATTAAATCCACATGCACGTCCACGTGCGCTAGCAGTGGCGAGCCACAGGGGAGAGCGGAGCCGGAGCCACAAAGACCGAAGGGGAGTGAAGAAAACGAGCCCTTTCCTCTCCCGACTCTAGAGTGACAAGATGTCAAAAGGGCCCGGCGTACTGGCGAGATGGCCAATCAGGAGGTCACTCTCCACACGCCTGTCCTTAGCACTCTGCTGGCGGACGGACGTCTCTGGCCATATTCGTACAGCTCTAACAGTACTTGACATGAGGACTTTTAAACAGATGGGGAGAAGTGTGTGTGTGTGTGTGTGTGTGTGTGTGTGTGTGTGTGTGTGTGTGTGTGTGTTGGGGGGTGGCATCAGAAGCCGAGAGCAGCCCAGTCCAGGGAGCTTGGCGTAATGCACGGCCAGCTCACCATTTGACAAGCTGTGTGGAGGCTGTGCCATCCAGTGAAGAAAAAAACTACCACCCTCGTACACACTCAAACACACATACACACAAATAAACACAACCACACACACTCACATATCCCTAGATGGCCTCACAGCATGGCCAAGCATTACGGTCCACCACACAAGTTCAAGTTATGCCACCCCTGAATAAACAGACTTCGATTTGAAATGTCAAAACCCAACAAATTTCTGCTTGTCTAAAACTTGACAAGGACACTGTTACAGAATCAAACACATATTGCATCCGAAGCGGTGTTCTGTGAAAAACGAATGCGAACATCCCCCCTCACACACACACACCCCTCCCATGCAAACAGAGCAACCCCACCTCCAAACAGACAAACAAATAAACAAACAAACAAACAAACAAAGGGCTGCCAGACCAGAACCCGCTCTCTGGTGGAATGTGCCGGAAAGTCGGGCGGAGAGGGCAGGAGACACATCCTGGGCACCGGAGGGGGTGAGGGGTGATTGGGGGGCGGTTGGGTTGGCGAGACGCTTGACCAGCGAAGCGAGGCCAAAGCGGGAGGGTCAGTGCGGGCAAAGTCTGCGGATCCGCCCTGCGCACAGAGACCGGCGCGGCCCGCACTAGGTAGGGGCTGGCAGTGTCCGACTGGGCAGGCGGGGTTGATTAACGATGCACGGAGGTTTCCCAGTGTGAGGGGCGAGAGCAGCGTGCACACACACACACACGTGCACACACACACACACACACACACACACACACGTGCACACACATATAAACACAGACACATGCACACACACATGCACACACACACACACACACACACACACACACACACACACACACACACACACAGACACAGACACAGACACACACAGACACACGCACGCACACACAGACACAAACAAACACACACACACACACACTGACCATAGCACAAAAGGTGATCTTTCTCTCTTATAATGTATAAGGGTGATGGCGAGAAGTTTAACCGATTCCTTCTTTTCAAGAAAAGAAATGGTACAATGGTGCTGTGTAAATAAATGACATTACACATGTTTGTCTATTCAGTGCAGTTTCATATTTTAAAATAACTAAGCATGGCATGCTTTTAGCCATAACTAAGTTATACTGATGAAATAACGTCAAAACAAGTGCAATAGTCCATTGCAAATAGTACATATTATCTATTAAGAATTCTGCTCCGCATCCATCATTTATAATCAGAGAAAGCGTTACAAAGTGTGTTGAGACTTTAGAAACATGCACATCAGTGAGACTTTGAAAAGACTGTGCACACAGCAGTTTTGGTGTGGGTCCACACCAGACACACACACACACACACAAACACACACAGAGACAGACACAAACACACACACACACACACACACACTAAAGAAGGTCTGGAGTCTCTCTCTGTGTGGAGGAGCTGAATGCATGTGGCCACCCAGGTGAAAATTGCAGGCTTGTGGGTGGAGAACGAGGAGGGGAAGGAGAAATCGATGCGAATGGAGCTGCACAAACACACTTCCAGGTCGGTGTGGAGCTGCGGGGTCAGGAGAGTGTCGGACTGACCTAGACTTCCAGAACGCTCCGGGAGGGGGAGGAGAGAGGTCAGGGCTAGGGGCTTACACACTAGCCTGCATCGCCCTCTCTCCCTGGTGCTCTCTCTCTCTCTCCCGCTCCCTCACCATTACCGCTCTCTCCTTCTCTCTCTCTCTATCTGTCTCTCTCTCTCTCTCGTTCCCTCACCATTACCGCTCTCTCCGTCTCCATCTCCCTCTCTCTTTTTTTCTCTCTATCTGTCTCTCTCTCCCTTTACGGTATATCTTTTCTTTGCTCTAGGCACCCACTCCAATCTCTTTTTCTCGCTCTCTTTCTCTCTCTCTCTCCCTCCCTTTCTATCTTTTCTTTGCTCTAGGCACCCACCCCCCTCTCTTTTTCTCTCTTTGTCTCTCTCTCTTTCTCTGTATCAATCCATAGCAAATCAAATGCACAGCTTTGACCTTGGACCAGGATGTGCAAATGACAGCACTAAAATTGGCACACATATCCCGACTTTCATCCATAATTCACGGCGCTATAGCAAACAAAAAGTTACTGCTCACTGCGAAGTGAACAGAAAAGCACTGTAAAATAAAAAAAAATCAGAAAAAAAAATCAACTTAACTTCCAGACTTGTGCAGAATACTACAAGTGAACAAAGAAAGGATGATGAAGAAACCCAGCTTAGACTCCTACGCAATTGCCAGA
>NC_085006.1:18191316-18206316 GCF_963854185.1 Sardina pilchardus | reverse complement strand
CACTCTCACAACCTCGTTCAAAATCTTATTCAGGTGAAGCCTTGACGCGAGCGCTTCCCTGAATGAAACAGTCCGTCTGTTGCGCATCGGGCACTACCCTCTTTATCACGACGATAGCATTTCTTTTACCTGCAATCGTCTGTGCGCCAACCGAGCAAAGTCCCTCACAGTTTTCCCATTTGATGTCATGTTCTGCCAGGTAGACTAATTGTTGAGATCAATGTTGAATAGTTCATCTGCAGTGGGCCTACTTTTGGCATACTCGCAGAATAGAATATCTTCGCCCGCTGTCAAGTTAACAAAGCGGACATAAGCAATAACTAAACCACCTTTGTAACTGGGTGGCCTTGTCCACTTGCAAGGCAAAACATGGGTGTTTGCGTTTGTCAAGCAGTTGTTCTTCGAGATCGCAGAACAGCAATTGTGTCGTCGGACAGATAGCCAAGATATCCTTCAATTTTACTGCGCTCGTCTCGAACATAGACGGGTTTTTTTTGCTTCCGCGGCAATTAAAATTCCGACATCAATCATTTTTTTCGGACTATGATTCCAGGACAGACTAACATTTTCATCTGGTCAATGATAGGCCTACAAGAGTCTAGATTACCTTGTTTGTGTTTGTTTTGTGAGATGGAGGTGCATTCTCGTAATTATCAATAAAGGAAGGCACAGGCTTTAAAAAGAAATCTCCGGTTTTTCACGTCAGCTCGCGCCCCACCTGGCATGTCTCTGCGCCCCACTAGTGGGGCGCGCCCCACAGTTTGAGAAACGCTGCCATAAACAAACGTTTACGTAACGTTTACTTCAGGGAAAACGTTACGGTGTTGTACGTTGTACATTTTCCCTGAAGAGTAGGCTGCCTCGGATAGAAAACAAAACATGGCCCCAACTGGCTCAGGCAAGGCGCTGCAAATGCACACACACCGGACTGCATTCGTCCACTCGAGGGCAGAGTGACCCTGGCCTCTCCTTGGTCTCAGGCAGTGTAATGAACACGCCGCCAACCCAAAAGTAGCCAAGGACCCCCCCGACCCCTGCACTGTATTTACAAGTGGGGCGTCAATGACATCACCACCTATAGTGTGTCACAGAGTTCTGCCGGGAATAAAAGAAAGAGAGAAAGAGAGAGAGAGAGACACAGAGAGAGAGAGAGAGAGAGAGACACAGAGAGAGAGAGAGGGAGGGCAAGGGGAAAAAAAATCCCATTTAAGGAAACACATATCCAAACAACAGCAAAATGCCATTAGGCCCGAACGTTGTTCATTAATTACCAGGCTAGGAGGGAAATAGTAACGAGGACAGTAAGTGCTTTCATTAATCATGCTTGGAGACAGTGTCACGCTGGAGTAATTGAATGTATTGTGTGCGTGTGGCTGTAGAGGTTAATTCGCCTTTACGCTGGTAGAACTAGGAGCCATAGTTGTCACCGTTGCACTGTTTGCTTGGGTATGTTGGATTCTAAGTAAGTTGGTGTATGTTTGTGTGTGTCTGTCTGTCTGTTTGTGTGTGTGTGTGTGTGTGTGTGTGTGTGTTCCTTCATATGAGAGCACACACCGAGACAGGCCCACATACAGTCACCATGTGTGTGTGTGTGTGTGTTTGTGTGTGTGTGTGTGTGTATGTTCCTTCATATGAGAGCACACACAGAGACAGGCCCACATACAGTCACCGAATACAGCACATTCAAAAACAAATAACCATAAAAGCAGAGGCTCCCCTCCATCCCAACCACAATAAACATCTGCTGCATGTCAGTGGGAGAGAGTTTGAAGGTGCTCTCTCTCTCTCCCACTCTGTCTCTGTGTGTGTGTGTGTGTGTGTGTGTGTGTGTGTGTGTGTGTGTGTGTGTGTGTGTGTGTGTGTGTGTGTGTGTGTGTGTGCGCGCATGAGTGTGTGTAGGCTACGTGTCTATGTGTGTGTGTCTGTGTGTCTCTCTCTCTGTGGGTATGCATTTGTGTGTATGAGTATGTGTATGTGTCTGTGTGTGTGTCTCTGTGTGTGTGTGTGTGTGTGTGTAAGTGTGTGCGTACGTGTGTGCATGAGTGTGTGTGTGCGTACGTGTGTATCTATGAGCATTCATGAGAACTATGAGCGTAGGAATTCTAAACTGTGTATGTTGCATGCACAGCCTATATGTCCAAGCTCAAGTCCAGCCCTGGGCCCCGACTCCGACCCACAACCTGGCCGGCACCGCGCCGGGGGCTCCTCTATCGCAACCAAACACGCGTGACCGAGACAGGCGTAAAAACAATGCGATGGTTTCCCCGGCCCCGGATAAAGACGAGATTACCTCCGCTATGGTGATGCAGTCCTCGTAGAGAGAGTGCAGCATGTAGTTGGCAAGCATCAGGTAGACCAGGGAGTCCTCATCCACGTGCAGACCAAAGTACTCCGAGTAGTCCCCGGAGAAGCCCACGCCTGCAGCACGGAAATGAGACGAACAAACAAACACACAAGCGCGCCGTCTGTGAGAAATTATGGAAAATAGCGGGAATCCCACCGACAGACACACGAGGCCTCTTGCACAGATAATGTGCCGGCGAGATAATGTTATTCGTGACACACATTCACGCAGCCACAGAAACACGCAAACACACACTCACACACAGGCCTACATAAACAATTATATGCACACGAGTGTGCACGTGCACAGACTGCACACACAAACAAACACACACATATACACACACACACACACACACACTGAGATTCAAAGATGTTTTTGGTCAAAAGTCAAGCAAAATTAAGGCAGCTGCATTTGACCGGCTTGTTAATTACTTGCCTGCTTGAAAGCTTGCTGTGTTCCCCGAACTTTTATTAGACACCCCAGCTATACATAAGCAATTTACATAATTATTTCTATGCATGACTGACATGAGCTAATTTTGTTACAAGAAGCTCACGCTGTTCCAGCTCTCAGTATGTCTCTCTCTTTCTCTATCTGTCTCTCTCTCTCTCTCTCTCTCTCTGTCTGTCTCTCTATGTCTCTCTCTTTCTCTATCTCTATCTCTCTCTCTCTCTCCTTCCATCCTAAAATGCATTAAAAGTCCCCATAAAAAAAAAAGAAATCCTTGAAACTTGCTGAGGTTATGAGGCTAACGCTACAGTGGGACATAACAGCTTATGGCAGCGATAAAAGGGACTCACCAATGCCGTGGTGGTGATAAAGCATAGAGGTCACGCCGTCAAACCTGAAGCCGTCAAACTTGTACTCGTCCATCCACCAGCGCAGGTTAGACAGCAGGAAGCGCAACACCTCCCAGCTGTGAGGGACAAAGGCAGGACAAACACACACACACACACACACACACACACACACACACACAAACACATAAACAAACACACACACACACACACACACACACACACACACACACACACACACACACACACACACACACACACACACATTCAAACGAACAAGGGTACACACACACAGGCACATCATCAAACATACACACACAGTCACACACATATACACAAACACACAAGACACATGCAGAGAGAGAGAGAGAGGAGGGGGGAGATAGAGGGAGAGAGAATGTCAAAATATAAACGGTATACTGTACACAACTGCAGGTGCTAAACTGGGATACAAATCTGTGATAGGAGTTTGAGTCATTCACATGTTCAGAGAAGCATCTGTCAAGCCTCTCAGTGAACATTGCACTGAATGAACCTGCTGTGCAATATATCTGCCTTGGCACCCACAAACCACACAAGAACAAGGTGGCATTGCAGACAACAGCACACTTTCTAATACTGTTGCATGGCAGGTGGAGGGCAAGACCTCTGCAGGTTCTCCACTCTTCTCTCTCTAGCTCTCTCTCCCCCCCCCTCTCTCTCTCTCTCTCTCTAACCCTCTTTCTCTCTCTCTAGCCCTCTTTCTCTCTCTCTAGCCCTCTCTCTCTCCCTCCCTCCCTCCCTCTCTCCATCTCTCTCTCTCTCCTCTGACTTTCTCACTGGCCGAGATCAATGGCCCATGTCACTGATTTCTGGGGGGATTTGTCTCCCCTCCGCAGGACCCCGGCGGACCCGCCGTTTTTCCTCTGTCCAGATTGACGGGATTTCGCCCAAGAGTCAATTAAGCATGCGCCGCGGCCGGCCAGCCCAGCCCAGCCCGGAGCTCAGACGGAGGGAGGGCACACCGGTGAGCACGACGACGACGGCGGCTGCGGTAGCAGCAGCGGTGGAGGTGGTGCTGGGCAGGGGAGGAGGATCAATGACAGAGCCATTTCGGCTGGACGGACCGGACCCCCACCCACACACACACACACACACACACACACACACCCCTCCCGCTGAGTGGTGCTGGGCTGCCCACCGTGACGCACTCAGGACAGTTTAGTCCAGCCAGCACACGGCGCACACACACACACAGGGTGACCTACTGGGAGCCGGTTCTGAAGATGCTGACTTGCACAGAAAATAAAATACATACACACAAAACAAAAAGGACATTGGGTAATGACCACTTGAGACAGGCTGACCCCTCAGAGGAGGTTTTTTTGGATCTGGGACATGGGGAGGGTGCTTGGGTGGAGGGGGGAGAGGGGAGGGGGGGGGGGGGGTTAGAGAGGGAGGAGAGAGTTGAAGTTTTTATTCTGGGACCCGAGCATCCTCCATGTCTTCCCACTCCAAGAGCAACGGCTGCCGCTGCCGCTGCCGTGAGTGCCGCTGCGTTGCCATAGAAACGTTGGCTTGGCATGCAAGTGGGAGAGTTCATTCGGCTCTGTGTGCCGCGCGCACACGAGAAAAACAAATCACGCCGGCAGGGGCCAAAACGAGTGGAAAGCCACGGCAAAGAATGGAGACGGCGTTCTATTATTCCCCCCCCCAAAACTGTCGGCTGTTCAGCGGCAACGGAGAGAAATCCGGGGCGTGTTGCGCGCCGCGTCCACAATTACTCATACCATTGAGGCCGTATACAATGTCTGCATTAGCACAACAACAGCTATGAGCCGCAATGTCGCGGCACAATTGCTTATTTTTACCGGGGCTCACCGGGCCCCTGTGTGGGGAGAGAGCCGACACAATGAATCAAACAGATGGACTCATTCCTTAAGACTTCAGAAATATCTCCCCGCTCGCATTTCATCCGCAAATGAGCCGCCGTCAGGCTCGAAGATATTCATAATCCAAAAATCCCTCCTCTTGTCACATGGTGCTCAAACCGGGGGGAGGTGGGGGGGGGAAAGGAGTGCGATTTTTCACCGAGTTACCAACTCTTAATGCAACTTTACAGAACAATCTCCCCGCGTCTTCAGCAGGCAGTGTGGCACAATGTCTTGGCAGCTGGAGCATCATTGGATGCGGCACAATGCATTACGTTCGCGCTGCGCCCCTGGCATGCGCCTCCACACACTTTAGCGGCAATGAATTGAGAGTGAAATATATAGATGGGCCATAAGTTCCACTGGCAAGAGATGAATTCCCGCCTCGGTGTGACGCCAAGAGCCAGGGCTGGAGCCTTTTTTTTCTACCTCCCCAACACCACCACAATAGGCACCCCCCACACACACACACACACACACACACACACACACACACACATAGACACCACCACCACCACCACCGCCGCCGCCAACCCCCCCTCCCTTGAAATTTGAATTTGTTGCACGGGCAGAACTGCTTGACACGTCTGGGCAAGGCTGAAGAAAATACACACGAATAAAATGTGAGAGAGAGAGAGAGATAGAGAGAGAGTGAGAGAGAGAGAGTGAGAGAGAGAGAGAATGAGAGAGAGAGGCTGAGTTCGCGGCAGTCCCAGAGGCCATCGCGTAAATAAAGGTATGAATCGGCACGAGGCCTCGGCTACCCGCCGCCCGCGTCCCCGCCACCGCCACCTCCGTCCAGCGACGCCAGGCCTGCCACGACTCGATAAGCGTGCGACTACAGCGCTCACGTAGGATCCCAGAGCGTGATGAATAGATTAGGCTCTCCTCCGATGCCGTGCCTCACGGAACAAAAAAAAAAAAAAAAAAATGTGGCCACAATGCGTCCTCTCGGGAACGAGATAATGGCCAGCAAACGCCAGGGGCCCGGCAAGTGCCCGGTACCGGCATGGAGAGCCTTAAGCACTGTTATTAATCAATACCGGAAAAAATGGCCAGAGGGAGAACTTGTGCTCACCATTTAAAAGAGTGGGAACACACAGAGGTGCCTGAGAGAGAGAGTGTGTGTGTGTGTGTGTGTGTGTGCGCGCGCGTGTGTGTGTAAATGTGTGTGTGTAATTCCCCCCCTGCTTTAATTCAGAGCTTTATTCACACTTGCCTGTTGGACTGTAAAGTAATTTGAGAGCGGAATTGTTGAGTGGGGGCTGATGCGAGATAAACCGAGCTAACAGGTTGCTCGGCATCGGCTGACTGATGGGAAGAAACAATCCTTCCACACACAAAAATCAATGAAGTTCCTCGTTAATAACTTTCTCTAATTTGTCGCGCTGCACCAAGCTTCGAGTACATTTTCTGAAGAAGCGGGGCGTGATGAAACATATTCATATCCACCTTGACATTCCCTCTAAGCAAAAAAAACCCCATAATAACATTGAGGTATGGTGTAACTCACTCACTGAGTTAATTCAGCTGCGCTTGCATATTTCTAGCAACAACAACAAAAAAAAAGAGCCAAAAATAAAGCCCTACATGTCCGCTAACCACACGCGCAGACACACATGGAGACCCAGGCTAAGGTGGGTGAAACTAGGTGACCTCATTTACATGCCGTGTCCGTGGACTGGTGGGCGTGCAAGGCAAGCCACTCCGGACCCCTTTTTTGCGCTGATGATTTAAGTCCCAGTGTCCTCCGTATTACAGTCTCGCTGCCGAGATAAGAACAAATAAATTTCGTCGGGGCTGACAGGTCATTTCACAGGAGGCGTGACGCGGGAAGCGACGCGCGGGGCTGACAGACTGATGGATGCGGTGCCCGTCGGACCCTATGGGACGAGTATGGCACCTCATTTACCGCGGTTCAGCGGCGGACCTGTCCCCGTGGCGCCGCCGCTTCCATATCCCGGCGCATTCAACCAACAGACAACTCCAGCTGCATCCGGCATGTTTATTAGGTGAGAAATAACACCGCCACCGCCGCTGTCGTCGACGCCCGCTGCTGCCACCCTGCCTGTGGGGCTAACGCACTGCAACCGCCGAGGGAATAAATTGCGAAAGTGTCAGCGTCGATATCGTGTATTATAATCCTGCTCTGTCATCTACTTATTTAAGCAAATGGCTTCCGTCACCACGGCCCAGACATAATGTACACTTAAGCCAGGTGATGAAAGAGGTCCCTGAGTCAATGGGGCATTTGGACGTTTCGGAAATTAAGGGGCGACTGGGAGGAGGAGGAGGAGGAGGAGGAGGAGGAGGAGGAGGCCTCTTGCTCAGGCTCGGGAGGAAGTTTCATATAGGACCAAGTTTGAACTGCTCTCATTTCCTACCATGCTAATCCAATACCTGGGGTCATGCCAAGCCTGGTGTATACACACAGCCAGTAAATACATTAGCCCAAGCCTTCTACCGGACATCCGCTCAACGTCTGCAGACGGAACACTCGGCGGGGGGGTGGTGGGGGGGATCCGATGTTCCACACCACATGTTTGGCACGGATGAACAAAGAGACGGCCGGAATTCTCCAGACCTCAGCCCCTTAACGAATCCCCACCTTGGGGTTTTACTGTCCAATCTCCACCAGTCACATGTCGTCTGACGAGAGATGGATTGGGGGGGGGGGGTTGAGCAGCATTGGACATAACTGCACGCCAGAGAAAAATGGTGTGTGTGTGTGTGTGAGAGAGAGAGTGTGAGTGAGTGAGTGAGAGAGAGAGAATGAGAGAGTGAGAGAGAGAGAGAGAAAAAAAGACAGAGTATGGCAGGGGGGTGGGGATTAAACAGTCTGGATCAAACCATTCTGAAGCGGATCCATATGAGGCATGGGGTGCTTCAAGGCGAGGAGAAAGGCACTGGCTGGTGGAGAGGAAGACCTCCTGCCCTTCAGCGCTCTGCCGAGGCTCAGCGGATTAATTTACTCCCTCTCAGGAGATGTCCTTGTGCCTCTTTTGAAATATCCCATTAGGGTGCCATTGAAAGGCATATAATGATGCTCCTGGATCTCGGTGAGCTGGTTAGATATCTACCACAAGAGTAACGAGAGCAGACGGGAAACAGGGAAAATAGCCATCTATAATGTCTCTTACCAGTAGATGCTGCTCAATGTCATTCAACTAGCTGTTAATGGTGAAACATCATATATATATATATATATAATATATAAATAAATATGAATAAAACCATATAATATTATAACTAATAAATGACATAAAATAAACATTACTGCCCTCTGTGTTAATCTTTTTTTGAGGACAGTGCAAGATTGAAGCCAGACTTCAATGCTGCACATTTACCATTGCAACTAGAGGAGCACTTGAGACGTGCAGACATCCGTCAAGATCTTGCGATGTTAAAACTGAAATGCTAAATTATTTGTGGATCTGCCCTGTGATTTATATCGGTTCCAACATTTCATGGGTGCTTCCTTGGCAAAAGTTCCACAAGTCCATCATCAGTTTTAGAATAATCTTGCAGACAGACAAACAAACAAACACCTAAAAAAAACATGACCTCCTTGGTGGAGATAGTGGTTCAATGAACAATGAGTTTCATTAAGAATTTGATCAAAAGGTGCCATACAGAACTGTTGACAGAATTGTAGTGGGGAAAAAAAGGGATTTTTGATCTTTGACTTGTCCTGTGCTTCTCTGCCTCTGGTTACGATGGTGGTGTGTAGGTCTCGGCAGCTCAAACGTGTTGCTACACCAATCATAGAGCTGAAATGTAATCAGCCCGGCGATGTGGCCAGGGAGCCATTTGCTCTCCACGCTCAGAAGTTGTAATTCAATCATGTCTAGGCTCCACCTTGGGTCGTATTCATCCCAGAAGAGTATGCAAAGCTTCGCGGCAGCTGATAAATTGTCAGTCCGCATACTGCACAGTGGCAAATAGCAGACAGCTTTCATTTCTAACTGCCCCTAAATCTTGCTAATATATGGTGGCCCATGCAGTCAAGCAGAAAATACTTGGATTAGAAAAGTGAGAGACAGACAGAAAAGGATAGAGAAAGAGAGAAAGATAGGAGAAATAAAAAATAATATATAAAAAAAAAAAAAAGTGAAAAGTGGTGGCAATGGGTGTCGAACGCTCCCACCTCATTTGATATACTGTACAGGTATTTCATTTCCCCGGCCATTGATGTTACAAGAGACTGTTTGGAGCATAACTTATCTTTCTCCTTCTGTTGGCGCAGTGGAAACTGTTGTATAATAATTGAGGTGACTCACGGCGGAACGGTGACCTCGCCGCCTGTGACAGCAGTTAAAAAGCATTAGGCATAAAAGAGAGGCAGACGCCAGAGCGGAAATTGATGGGGGGAAAATAGAGGTGGGTGGAGGAAGGAGTGTAAAGAAACAGGGAGAGATAGACAGAGACATGAGAGGGGGGGGGTAGGGCGGTGGTGTGTTGTGATGGAGGGTGGTGGGGTTGGGGGGGGGATGTGAAGTGAAAGTGAATCCATGAAACAGGAGTCATTCACTGTTTTTTTTGTTTTTTTTTGCTCCTCTCCTCAAGAGGCGATTGCCTTCTGATCATCGATATCAAAGTCTGTTGATTAAAAAATCGCGGCAAGATTAGTGCTTGTGCGGTGCGAAGGGGCAGAGCTGCGCGGAGCAATTTATCCTTGTGGTTGTGGCGGGCAAAGCGGAGAGGCTGCTTCAAACATCCGACGCAAGAACACCGGCAATGGGCTGGGACTGAAGAGGAAGTGAAAGAGAGAGAGAGAGAGAGAGACAAATGGACTGTCTGACATGGCTACTCTGATCTGGGCCTTTGTAAATGACTCCTCAGTTGCCTCCCGGTTGTGGCATATGTCAGCTTTGTGCCTAATGAGTCCCACTGATGGCAGTGGAGCTCGATAAGTAATGACCCACAAGTCCAGCGCTCTCTCGCTCTCTCGTTACCTGGAGTCCTGTCGCACACTAAACGCCGTATAATGTCTCGGACGCCGGAGCTTCCATGGACACATGGCTAATAGACACAGGTTCAAAGGAGCATTTGATATCACCTAGACAGTGGTGCCTGACAACCCTCTCCCTCTCTCCACACACCATACACACACACACACACACACACACACACACACACACACACACACACACATACACACAGGGATAAAAGCACTGCCACCTTCCATCCTTGCTCCTTTTCAAAGCGTGAAGGAATCAGTTCCAAGCAACAGTGGGATAAAGAGAAACACTTAATTAAAAGTGTGCCGGCGCCGCCGATCGATGGATTTTTGTTTACGGCGCGGGGACCATTAGGGGTCATGGGCTGCCGGCGGTGACTGAAGTGGAGGGATGCTGAGCGTGGTGTGACTGGGGGGTGGGGGGGATCTTACCCATAATGCAATTCAGTTTGCCTCTCTAATGATCCGCTCGCATGAGCTGGTCGCTTGCCTTGTTTACTCGCACTGGAAAAACGCTCGCATTGTTTGCCGAGTTCTGAGAACACTCGCTCCCACTTTGTGCGGGGGCGCCTCAAGATTTCTTCGGAGATGACGAGGACTCAGGCATCGGCTTCTCATCAAAGGCTTTTCACTGTCTGGCTTTTCTCCTGTAATTTACAGAGCATGCACACTCCCCAACAAGAAAACAAAAAAAGAAAAAGAAGAAGAAGAAGAAGAAGATAAAAAAAACAGCCTAGCATCCCTGTTATATATTTTTTTAACCAAAACCTAATGCGATGTATACCAGTCACACACCACAAGTCTGTTAGAACCTCACCAACCCCACTGACTCTATGCTTGCAAGCATGGAGGACTGTTGTTTGGGCTACGACACGATGCCAAGCTTATGAAAAATGTATTGCAGGGGAAAAAAGACAGAGGAAAAAAAAAATCCCTTCTGTTTTTGATCTGTGAAGAGTGACCCGCAGATGAACAAAACTCACAGGAGCAAGAGAGAGAGAGAAAGAAAGAAACAAGAGAAACAAGAACAGAGAAAGAGATTGAGTTGTCAGGACAATTTGGTGGTTACATCTACCAATTACAACTGTCACCGGCATTCACATTTCAACTAAGCGTCAGCTTCATTAAACACAAAGTCTGTTTTAACAGTGCAGCCCGTCAAATCTTCCTTGGCAAAAGCCGAATGTGTCGGCAATAACCACTGATGTCTTCCAGTTATCGAATTCGCATGGACAGTACAGAGACACAGCAGAATGACAGCGTCCTCAAGTGTACTGTGATAAGGAAACGATAAAAAAAAAAGAAACTCTATTCAGAATGAGTATGTCGCCACCAACACCAAGACCAAAGGAGGATCACAATATTGGGGGGCAAATACACAACATCTTTTGCTGCATTCTGAATATGGTTTCATACGCAATAAATCATGTGCCATATCCCATGCCAGTCTTGTCTAACGAGGCTAGTCGTTGCTCATGCTACTTACTTTAGTCATTATGCTCTGTCAAGCAAAATGGGAAAACAAATAATTATTATTCTGGCAACGGAAAGTTTCTGATGGGAGACAAAAAAAATACATGAACTCTCAAGAATAAAAGGCAGCTGAAGGAAGCAAACCATCCCATAAATAATCACAACAATCATCCCAGAGAGTGGTATGAGAAAGACGGAGAGATAGAGAGATAGAGAGATAGAGAGATAGAGAGAGAGAGAGAAGAGAAAGAAAGAGTGATCATTCTCTTCAAAGCAAACATGCACTGGCCTTTATGGGTCTCGCTAATTAGCCGTCACCATGTACGACGCAAACAGACAAACGAGTGTGGTATTTCTTAATTTGAGCCGGAATTCAAATAACATAAATGTCCTATGAGGGAGCCTATTGTTAAATTATATATTTATTTATCATTTCTGAACTCAGGCAGACCCTGCAAAAAAAGTAAAATAATCACTTTCGTAAAAAGCATGCAAACACACAAACGCACACAGCAACACATGCTTTCAAAATGTACAGAGCATTCCGTTAAGAGTGCAACCCACAAGGGTTTAATTACCGGTAAAGCTAGTTTAGTCTGGATATGTTGGCAACATCAACAAATTAAATGGGCTACACTATGCTGCTTCCACTTCCAATACTTTATGAACTATTAATTACAAGTGAGGGTATACAGGCGGTTCTGTGGTGGACAATACACTGATTGGTAATAAAAACCTGTCAAAAAAGCCTTAAACAATTCACTGGCAATTGGATCAATTATAGTGATTGATACACTATCAACACATCCATCATCCACATCATCATCACTATGTGTTTTCTGTTCCTTTCCGTTTTGTTCACATTCCAATTTCTCTGTTTGACACTGTTAATAAGATTGGAAGACTGAAATGCATTTTGTCACGACAGACCGTTAAAAAAAAAATTTAAAAAAAGAGAGAACACATTCAAAGAGGGGTAGCAAAGGGGAAAAAAAACCAAGCGATAACTTGACCTCCACACTTTCAGCTCGAGGAAGCAGATTTCCAAACGTTGAACATTTAGGTAATTGGCGTCAGAGACGGAGACTGCGCCATAATATCAATGAGAGCGTGGTGCAGATTAGTGCACTGCCCGAGGCATAAAAGAAACATCTCTCTATCGGGAGCTCCGAGAGCCGAGCAGAAGGGCTCACGGAGAGGCATTCAACTCCGAGCAAGACCCTCGTCTAGCTTTTTCCCAGTTTAGGAAAATTTGCCAGAGCCTTTAAAGTCTTTTAAGACCTTTTTCCCTTTGAAATGTGAAAAAAAAGTAAAATGAGAGGGGGGTGGGGGAGGGGCGGGGGGAGAGGAAAAAAAACACACGTATGAAAGGCTGCTAGTCTAAAAGTACAGGGAACCGACGCTTCAAACACTTTTGTTTCTCCACCTTTTAGATTAAGTTGAGTGTGAAGGTTGACTTTTTCGATAGGAAGCGAATTTGCAAAAGGATTGGACCAACAGCTGGTCCAGAAAAGTAATGATGTGAAACAGCATATAGAGAAGCACAGGTAGGTAGGCTATTATCTGAGAAATATGCTAACTTCTGCCATCATAGCCATAAAATCAGCCTGTTGTTTTTCATTAATGTATCCAACGCAACAGGCACAATGGTGTCGAAAGAGAAAATTAATTAAAGTACCGCTCTCAGCACTTTGCATTAGCATTCTACTATTTCAGATAAGTGGAAAAATGCTTTATTATTAACATACAAAACTGCTGATGTGCTGTAATTACCGCAAGACAACACCCTTTTGCCTAATTAATGACTGGGACCTGCAGAGGCTCTCTCCGACTGCACGTATAATAGCTCTCTTATTATGGAAGCCGTTTCAAACATGAAGCGTGTTTGAACAACTTTGAGCAACTTCAAAATGAAAACAAAACGAAAACAAAAATGCAAGAGGCATGCTCAACAACTTTTAGATTGTGGCTATACACACAAAGTTTGGGGTGGGGGGTGGGTGGTGGTCGATCAGGAATGTCCACTACATTTGTAGAGAGAAACGAACGGAATGGTTGTGTGAATAATTAATGACAAAAACAAGTTGTGTGTCAAGAACCGGCTTTTAATTTTGACTCACCCTCCCTCCCTTCTCTCGGAGGCCTAAATAGAAGCACCACTCGATAAACAGCTCAGCTAAAATATATTCTCTAAAAAGACCGCAGGCGCGTTTACTCACACCATGATGCAGGAGCGTGTAAAACTATTCCGAAATATGTACATCATATATTTAAAAAGATACCTTAAAACACTAGTAATGAACACGAGAATCCCCATGGTCACATCAGAATTCATTTAAAGGAGCTTTGGTTTTGCTTCATGGTGCAAGACAGGTGAATATTTTGTTTACTAGCTTCAGAAGTGTGAAATATTTTCATTTTTGACTTCAAAGATTATGGCTTTGCCCACCAGGCTCAACTGAGATTCAAACCACTAGATTTTGTACTTTGGTACAATTTTCTGTTCCCAATTTCTGATATCCAACTGCAATACAACACGTGCAAACAATTTAGCCATTGTTATGGTCCTTCTGACTGTGTCTGAAATATCACTATGACATCATGGCCATCTTAAATCCCACTGGTCACCCAGCATCCCAAAAACAGTGATTTTTGTTGTTGTTGTTGGTTGTTTTTGCAGAGAAGAGCAGCCCATTTGGAGACCTTTTTTGTTGCTGCTTCCAAACAGTAAGAGCAAGGTTACTCAGCACATGCCTCTGAAGTCTAAATAAAGTATCTGCACGTCCCCCACGCAACCTGCAAAGCCTCAGGTTGTGTTTCGCTCCCCAAAGCAATCGCAGAGAGCCGCCGCCGGGCTTAAAAGCTGATTGCAGATTGTTGCATTAGGGAACGGCTTCTGCTAATTTCAGCAACTTGAGCTCAGCCTGCAAGGAGTGTGTGTGTGAGACTGTGTGTGTGTGTGTGTGTGTGTGTGTGTGTGTGTGTGGGGGGGGGGGGGGGGGGGGTGGCGGGGGGGGGGTATATCTTGCCGAGTGCTGGAGCTATGGGAAATGCCTTTCTGTCGGTCAGCAAGTTTTTCGATTTTATATAATCAGTCAAAAATTAGACACTTTGGTTTCAGCCGGAGGGGCCCCCGGTGCAGATCCCCCAACCCCGCCCCCGCCCCCTTATTTTGGCAGGTTCAAACGAGGTGCTTCTCAGTTTAGATCAGCTGACATGCCTTATTCATGCATGTGTGTGTGTGTGTGTGTTTGTGTGTGTGTGTGTGTGTGTGTGTGTGTGTGTGTGTGTGTGAGAGAGAGAGAAAGCAAGACTGTGAGGAAGTGTGTGTGAAAAACTGACTGAGTGTGAAAGGGTGAATAACTGCATGAGAGTGACTGTGTGCATTAGGGTGACCGAGCTTGTCTTTGTGTGTGAGTGTGTGCTTGAATGTGTGTGAGTGTGTGTGTGTATCAGAGAGAGAGAGAGAGAGAGAGAGAGAGAGAGAGAGGGACAGAGAGAGGGAGAGAGAGA
>NC_085006.1:18138816-18181316 GCF_963854185.1 Sardina pilchardus | reverse complement strand
CACTTCTCATTACCACCTTGAGAGTAAACAAGGTGACTCTGCTGTGTAACACTGTATGCATATAGAGAGAGCTCCGAAAATGAGCAACCCTTTTATTCTTTGCAGGCGTATAAATATTTCAGCAGGGCTGTATGCCATACTGTCAGGGAGTCACAAACACAAACATATTTGAAGTTAGTGAGGAGGATGTTGTATTTGTAGGTGAGGATGAAAGCAAACACACACACACACACACACACACACACACACACAGCAAGTTCCCCAAGCACACACACACAAACAGCAAGTTCCCCAAGCGCGCACGCACACACACACACACACACACGCGCACACACACACCTACACACACACACACCTACACACACACACACACACACACACACACACAAACAAACAGGCCCTTTGGCCTCTTTTTTTCAGGGGCTTCAACACTTGCAGGTTGATGATCCCTGCGGAGGGAACCCTGTGCCACCTACCCGGTAAGGCTGCGGGGGGTCCCAGTGCACCCAGTCGTAGATGACGGACTTCTCGCTCTTGGTCACGTACTTGGCCCAAGGTGAGATCCGGTAGTGCCTCTCGCCGTCTTTGGTGTGCACCACCACCTGGGAGAGCAAAGACAAATGAGCGGCGCAGCGGCAAGGGCACCGGCAGCAGGCACCAGGGAGAAGGAGGGGGGGGGGTGATGTGGGGGGTGATTGGGCCGGTGGCGCCCGCAGAAAGACCATCCTCTGCCCATTCAGCCCAGCGTGGGCAGGGGGGGAGAAAAGTTCAGCCAGGGAGCAAGGGCATTCAGAGCACACACAGACACATACACACATAACACACACAGACACAGATACACACACACACACACACACACACACACACACACACACACACACACACACACACACACACACACACACACACACACACACACACACACACACACACACACACACACAGATACACACACACACAACACACAACACACAACACACACAGACACAGATACACACAAACACACACACATCAAAGACACGATGGACACGGGAGCAGGATGGTTGTGGTGGTGTGCATCTTCTTCATAAAAAGTATCTTTTAATATATATTTTTTGTTATAAAAAAGATACATATATATATATATATATATATATATATATATACATATATCTATCACGTTCAATTATAGAAAAGCAAACCATAGATTTGCGACAAGATGAGCTGTAATGTTCTAAAACCTTGCAACTGCTACATGGTGAATTCTTTGCAACAACGTGCAACATTTAATTCACACCACTGCAACTCCTTCTGCGATGGTTTCGTCTGAACTGGGCCTAAGATGTAGCCATCCAATGACATGCTCACTGGATCCCATTCCAACCAGCCTCCTCGAAGCCATATCTCCAACCATCGCGCCAGCAATCACATTTGTGATTAATTTGTCATTGGCCTTTGGGAAGTCACAGCATCAACTTAATGAGTGAATGTAAATGTAAATGTAATTAATTCTCTTCATTAAATGTATATATATATAATTTCACAGAGCAAATGAAGACATGCTTATTCTTGATGATGAACAAATGCTAATCATTGCAATACATAACCCTCATAACACATCGGAAAATGTAATGTAATTTGACCTTCACCTACATATTGTGCAACAGTAATAGTTTATAATAATTGAGTTTTTACAATATCAGGAGTCAATATATAAAGTTCAGAAAGTTTCCAAACCTGATACCATACAGAAATATTTGACCAAGAATATAATTTCTTTACTCAAATTTAGCATGAATATGTCATTTTCAAAGCAACACTATTGCTCTGCCGCACGCATGCTATTTGTTTATCCAGCAAATAACAATGTCCACAGACAAGGTAGAGTATGTTGCGTGATTTTATGAAAGTATGATGTACTGCGACATCGAAGCAAGCCAAATTTGTAGTTCCTTATGTTTCATTCCATTGAACTACAGATCCGCTGTGGTAAACTGACGAAGTGCGATTACAGCTGATGGAGGGCCGCGAAGCGAATGCAGAAGTGCCATTCACCCTATTACGAGCTGATGAACCACTGAACTGATGTTGGAAACATTATTTCAAGGTACTAAAAACTCTTAAGTGTTGCTTTAAGACATTTTCCATTTTCTCTGTCAGGTTTCATCTTAAACCCAAATTTAAGATATTCATTCTAGCTGAAGCATGTTACAGTGAAAAATCAGTGAAGGCTATATTGACACCTGCATCCTTCCTGTACAAAATCCTCCACCACATCGAAAACCACATCCTTGCTGGAGGTTCCTGAACTCTGGCGGAGCCACGTTTGAACCCTGCATCCTAACCCAGTGACTCCTCAACTAAAGCCCAGGTACACACCTCACTGACTTCCCTCTGCCAGCCAGCTGTCAATCACCTCGCCTTCCACAATGAATAAATTCCCAGAGAGTGGCAGCCCGGTGATGGTATGGTTCGTTTTTTTTCACTCATTCACTTCTTTTCCGGGGCAACTGTACTCTTTGATATTCCAGGGCTTTGGAGTAAAATGCACACCAAGGTTACAATGAGAGGTTTGACAGTAAGACGTAAAAAAAAAAGGAAAAAAGAAAGAATCACAACAAGGTTAGGGATAAGCAGAGGCACAGAGATATTATCAGAGCCATCTTGTGAAGAGTGACAGTCTCTCATCAGTTCCTCACTTACACCTATAGGGCAAAAAAAGGGGTATTTCCCCTGCCATTTCATCACGAACTGCTTTGCAAATACCAGAAATCAATAACACTTCCAAGGTGTATCAGTCTTACCTAGCAGACGAATGAACCGTAAAGGTCACGTCCCTCACATACAATAAAAGGTGAGTGATTGTGATTGGTTTTCTGTTTGTGTGTGTGCGTGTGTGTGGGTGTGGGTGTGTGTGTGTGTGTGTGTGTGTGTGCATGCGCGCATGTGCGTGTTAGCACTTTTGCTTGTACGACGGACAAAACTTTAAATTTCCCCCCACTTAGCACAGATGTCAAAAGATGTGAAATAACTTTTTTTTATTTTTTATTTTTTTCTTTCCCTGAGACGCCGCAACTGAATTGAAAGGCCCCTTTTTCTGAGGGAGGGAATCCATCATGTCAGCCGGATCTTCTGCTCCGCTAGCCTCTCTCCCCCTTTGACAGACGAGACGCCTCGTGCAAGCCCTGCCCGAGAGGCATCCTCAGATGGAGGATTCCTGAAGCCATTGATCATAAACGGAAAGGGTCATTTAATCCCCAATGTTATATTGCCAAAAAGTTATTTATGGCTTTGTTATTGCTGTTTATTTTCAGAAAAATGACACGCGATCACACTACCAGCTCAGCAATGCCGTCGGACATGAGCACAAATCAAATCAATTTCAAAAGCCCCATTTGTTGTCGAGCTCCGGAACAATCTTTTTTATCTGCTGATGCCTCTGACACTGCTCCCTTCACTGACGTCAAAACAGAGGCATAGGTTCTTTACAGAACAAATAACAAATTGCCAGAGTCGAAAGTTGAAAGAATTGTGAACTAATTTCAACCGTCTTTGTTAGAAGTGATACGTCCCAACTGGAGTTATCAGCTATCAGCTGTAACTAACAGGTCTATGAGAGAAAGAAAATTAGAAAGTGAGAGAAAGAAAGACAAAAAGTGTGTGTGTGTGTGTGTGTGTGTGTGTGTGAGAGAGAGAGAGAGAAAGAGAAAAATAAAGAGAGGACCAGATAAAATGAAATGAAGGCAGAGAAAAATGGAGAGGGAATTGGATAAATGAGTGCAAAGAGAGGAAGTCCAGAATTGGGGTGGGTGGTGGGGGGGGGGGCGACAAATGAGGACAAAAAGATGTAAGAGAGAATGAATTACAGAGACGTGCGCAGAGCCACAGAAAGAACGATAGAAAAAGACAGACGGGAAAAGAGAGAGAGAGGGATAGAGAGACAGACGGAGAGAGAGAGAGCGAAACCCAGCATGGAGCTGAGGAGGTCTGCTGGGGGAGGAATGAAAAAAATAATAAAATAAAATAAAATAATCGATGCGAGAGAGAGCGCCTCACAGCGCGAGTTCACAAATGTCACACTCTCATCCCTCCAGTCGCTGCCGCAAATGAGCACAGTCATTTCCAAAGCGGCGGGCTTATTTTGACCACCGCCATGAGGTAACGATCATCCCCTCATATGCCCTCCCCACCCCCCACAACCCCCCCACCCCGCTCCACTCCACGCCACGCCACCCCACGCCACTGCGAGGCCCTCAGCCCTGGCGACCCGCTGCGCTCCCAACTCGTTATCGCCGCACTCCCCAGAAAGACACAAAGCAAGGGCCCGCAACGTGACGCCTTCGCCAGCAGATAGAATTATGGAGGGAGAGGGGACCGGCGAGGGTAAAATGGCCCGACGCTGAAAGGCGAGAGACGCGGGAGACCACCTTCGCGGGCGCGCCAGCCGAGCCAATTGAATGAACGCATACATACATATCAGGTGGGTGTGAGGGACAGAGCGCGGGGATACTTATTCCATCTATTTGTTTGTTTGTTTGTTTGTCTGTGTGTGTGTGCTTGCGCGATCACATCGACTTAAAAATCAGTTTGGCAAGGCCATTGCAGAACATTCGCAACGTTAGCCTGTGGTAAGAAATTATGAGGGCAACATGGTGTGTCTACCAAAGTGGTTGCCAATGGCTATGCCAAATATTACAATTTCAGTCTCAGCTGTTGGTGTAAAACCAAAGAGAGTTGAAACAGTATTTGCTTAAGATGCTAGAGGAGAAGAACTAAAATAGGGCCCTTTTATGAAATAAAATTAAAATGCATTTAGGTATCATTAAACAGCAAAAAAATCATATTTTTTGTTGGTGTGAACGCATCCGTTAAAACAGCACACATGAACAGGTTTTCTCAGTTTCCGCTCTCTGCAGGCTCCGCTGCCTTAACGTGGACATCCATTGACTTGTCTGTTGGTCTGGAGGCTACTGGGAGCTGAAACGTCGCCAAAACCAGTCCATCATTGCTCTAACACATGGGCTACTGACCATGCGTGAGAACAGGTGGACTTCAATGACAGCCTGAAGCCCACCTGTTTTGGCTGAGCAGCCCCAGACAGACGTATCTGTTGTGTTGCATTCAACACCGCGCAGTTTATCTGCATTGCAGGGGAAAAAAATGCATAATGGATATGTCAAAGTTAAGACATGCGTCCAAGCATATTTGCCGTCTATGAATACGAGTCCAATTACATTCGATGTGGAACGTGCTGAATAAACAACATTTTCTGAAAACATGCCACACTTGTCTTGACTGTCACAGTCAGTCTTTTAAGGCAAAAGTGCAGGAAGCACTTCCATCATCAGTTTTTGTCAGTGACTTTGAGAATGAAAAGGGCAAAGCCTCCACCGGTGATATGAAGTCATTTTTTGATGGCAGGTTTATGGCTGAAAGCAGATGCAGGTGCTAAAAATACTAACTACCCCAAATAACAGGTGTAGTGAGCTGGCACTGATCAGCAAGACATCATCATCATCTATCTAAATAATTGAAATAACACGTCATTTCATAAACGGCCTTATGCTAAAATAGCATTGTATTAAAATAATAAAAGTATGAAATTACAACTATACCATACTATATAACAAATACATACGACACAATAGGTCTATGCATTCATGATGCAATGTCTGTGCCTTTATCCTATCTAACAATATTACGCGCTGTCTAGGTGAGTCTGTCGCTTGACATGATGTACCCTGCCATATGTGCCCCTGCACATGCGTGCATTCTTTCAGCATGTCAGGTCCCAGTAGGGCTTCATCTCCACTTCTAGGCATCCGCGGCTAGCGCTGTGCCCTTGGTTCAGCTCCATCAACGCTAATTAAGACCTTACGGTCACCTGCCTCTTTCCACCGGCACACAGGCAAGCCCTCGCCGTCAGTCCCCGGTGAAAGAGGGATGGCGCGGCGCGCTCGCATTAACAAGCCCCCGGCACAACGCCTCAGCCGTCACCTCCAGACGGGCCACTCGGCGGAGGCTCTGGCCCCCACGGCGCGCACATCCACCCCCATCCGCCCGGGAGAAGGGGGGGGGGGGGGGGGGAGGAGGGAGGGAGGGGCGGAGAGGCAGGTAGGAGAGTGCAGGGCTGGGGCAGGCTGAGGGGGCTCGACATCGGCTGCCAACCACTCCATCTGCTCCTTATCATCCCCTGACTGACCTCGCCTAACAATGAGCCCCTGCCAGCCTGCGTGTGTGACCCGGTCCCCTGCGCGGGTGGCATCGCCGTGCCATCCATCCCCATCCCTGTTTTTTTTTTTTTTTTTTCCTGGCAACCTCCGCCGCCGCCGGCACGGCACGGCACTACCGGATGGCGTTTTCCAGCCAGGAGTCATCAGGCAGACGACGGATTATGAGAGCTCTTTTATCTTCCTCTGAGGCGGCGCCCGCCGTCGCCGTGGCGAGCCCCGTGTCGAGCGGCACGACGCTCTCCGTGCCACGCTGGATCAGCGTGAGGTGAGGTTTAATGACAAAAGAGACACACTCGAGACGGAAAACAATGGCATATTTCTTCCAACGGAAAGCAATTGACCTTGACCCCGTAAGCGATTAATGTGCGATTAATGCGCTAATGGTGAATCTGAAGGCTTTCAGCTTAATCGCTAACAGCTAAATACACACCTAAAAACCTTCTGCTACGTACCAAATGTCAACACAGGAATAAGGTGTCGTCACAAAGAAAGTGCCAACAACATTGTCTGATTAGTTGAAGGGCGTACCTTCAGTTTGGATCCATGGTCAACTGCAGGTGTGTTGTCTTCTTTTGGTGGTAAACTCAACTGCCATTTCCCGAAGTCTCTCTGGACGTAGGGGTGGGAGAATTTGTCCCAGCCATCTAAACAAATAAACAAAGAAACACATCTTTGACATGCATTTTGGTAGATTTTAGTTTCCAGATCAAATCTCTTTTCATTTCATTTTGAGGCTAATGATACAGATGACTACTGCATCAAAACATAAAATCTGACATCTCATGGCTCTGTGGAGCACTGTACACTATTGGTGTGTCAATGACTCCAACACCAAAGCAAACTGAAATCATCCACAATAATTTAGTAATAATAACTTCCTTTATTTTATTGTTTTAGCATGTACTTACTTGCTTACTGCAAACCACAGTTCTAGTATCAGCTACTGTAGGCCTTGCTTTGGAATAATGACTGGCTAACTGTACTGTACACAATCCATACCCAACAGAACACATTATCTACTATAAGATTTAGCGGGTAAGCTGTTGCTCTCACATCCAACTATACTGACCAATAGAATATACTGTAGAGTTCTCTTTTCTCTCTTTTCTCTCTCTCTCTCTCTCTCTCTCTCTCTCTCTCTCTCTCTCTCTCTCTCTCTCTGCATTTATTTGAAGTTAGTGGCAATTTAAAATAACTATGTCATATGTTGTCTACACTTACAATTTACAGCAGCCTTTGGTGAAATTTCCCCTAAGAGGAGTGTTCAGTATTTAAGATCAATTCAGAGGCAATGGCTTTGTGGCGGGCTGCACTTAATCAAGGCCCTGAACACATCTATTAGCCTATTCAGGGCGAGTTGCCTGAATGCGGATGAGGAAGCTTTGCCTTTCTGCATGTCTGTTTCGGCACCGTGGAGATGTTTGTTTACTGAGATTTTTGACACTTCAGAGCCGCAAAAAGATAAAAAAAAAAAAAGAGGAAGAACCCTGAGACTTGAAAGGCATTTCAAGACGCTGCATAGAGAGGATGATGTATATACCATGCACAGTTTAGAAAGAAAAGAAGTTCATTAACTGCGCTGGTGTGAGGAGAGGCGTCAAAAAGTTTGCCCTGACTAAGCACGGAAGAAAAGACTTTGATATGATGTCACCAAATTGGATCCGGAGTAGTCTGAGAGGTCAGAACTCAAGGTCGTCGCAAACATCCTTTCAAATACGGGATGCAAAAGGAGAATTGGAACTCACTGTTGTGTCATATGAAAGAAGCCAATCAAATTAGATAATATCTTCAAGGCAGTTATTTTCAATCAGTTAAGGACAGGAAGAACTGGATGAATTTGATGAATCTATGATTTGAAAATAGGCTGTAAAAACCACACGACTAAAGAACCGGATGAACGTACTTATTGGTTTCGTGATTGGTAGAGAGGGAAGCATCTGGAAGGGCAATAAAGTGAAATGGTGGAGGCTTGTGAGGAATCCCTTTCAGAGGCTCCAGCTACTGTTTCTCCTTATTTATCAAGTGATGAATGCAACCTTGCTTCTGAGTGCTTTTTATGGCCAACTTCTCCTCGTTATGCAGAAAACATTCTCTCATCTCGCTTTAGAGTCTTTGCATTAACTTGTGAACTGAAGTCAACGCGCAACTGAAAGCATACCAGAGGAATTAAGGAATCCATCTGTGATACATATAATTGTTGTCAAAATGTAAACATTAAAGCATTTTGATGCAAATTGAGAGGGTCAGGTAAGCAACCCCATATGCTAAATACACACATTTGGAGCATACAGGATGTATAATGAGCCTCTAGATGTTTTCCCATTTAGTTTTGCTGGGAAAGGTATGAACTCTCCTCAAGGATAACACCCTAAGTCCAGATAACACTGGAGAGGACTATATTTTAGCTCTGCACTGACCCCAAACTTGACTTACAGACCATCCCACGAACACTTGCTTCGGAGAGATGAGAGTTGTCTTCTTTTTTTCTCTTTTACTCAGAGACAGTTAAGAAGTCAGGGTAGCTGTGAACACTGTCAGACTTGGAAGGACTTTGTCTTTCAATCATAACTCCTGACACAACAATCACTTCAACTTTCAGAGTCTTTCTCTGTACAACCTTGAGAGTGTGATCGGTGACCTTACAGCATCCTAAATCTGATGGAAAAGGGGCATCAACTGAGGACTATGTTGTTTTATATTGTTTCCACTTTCCCTGGATTACATCCAAAATAGATATAAATACAGTATTCCCACCTTATATGGCAATAGTAGCAATAACACAAATCCATTTTGTTCTCATAACACATTCTGTGAGCTAGACAGATCGCTCCATGGGCACCATCACATTCACAGCAGAGGCTGTGTTTAGACCTTGAGATTAGGGGTGTCACGATACCAAAAAATCAGTAGTCGGTGCCAATACCTAGCCTGACTCTCGCCAGACCCTTGTAGTTCCGCCATGCTCCACCAGAGGCGTTTCGCTGAGCTCCACACAAGGGTCTGGACGCGAGGGCAATCCAAACCCCTGGGCCAGTGATCAAAAAATAAGCAACCAATCAGGAGCGCCGAAGCGAGTGTTTGATTCAAATAACAATGGCGGCACGCAGCGAGGAGTCTTGTGCTGACATTGATTCTGCTATTTCAACCGTTTTGTCGAATCTATCGAGTATTCATTCTTTAAAAGATTAACAGAGAATAGTTTTGAAGACATTTATTGGTGGCAAGGATGTTTTTACTCTTCTACCGACCGGGTTTGGCAAGAGCTTGAAGAAGCCTAGCACGTCATTCAAGATAACAGGCAAGTGGTTTATCGAATCACATGCGAGGATGTTTTACAAGGACCCGCCTTCAGAAATACATCTCCTATCGAGAAGTCCCAGATCCTTGTGTGAAGCAGACAGCGAACTACAGGATCTGGCGAAAGTCAGGTTAGCCAATACCAGCAAAATTACACGATTCTCGATGCCAAATTCGATACTATCGTATAAAAAAAGGATTTTCTAAAATCCCATGTACTTAATGAATTTCTTTAAATATTTGCAGAATACTGAAATATAATTTCTACAGTGCATAACAGAATACAGTATCCAATTGCAAGCATATCACATAGGCTTACACATAATTAATTCAATCACTTTTCTAATGGATTGTAGCCTACTGTATAAAAACCAACAACTTGCATCGCCTTTTTATCGCTTTGCTTTCATATAATGTGAATGATTTTTTTTACAAGATGCAAAGTCTTTATTTGAAACACACACACATTCTGTAACTATTCATACATTCTATATACTGAAATTTCTGATCTTCATAACAGCAAACTTTATGCAGATTATAGCCAACTATTCATATTACAACTCCACCTCTTAAATTCAGCCGTCTGGTTGAAGCCTCAAAATATTGTAAACAAAGTAGCAGGCTAATCTTATCATAGGCTACTCTACTGGTTGGACTGTTCAGTATCCCCACATGTGTTTAAGTTTCAAGGTAAGCTACTTTTTCTCCTTGGGACAGGCCCTTTTAAGTCTTGGAGTTGAAAAACATTGGTATTGAGATGGTCAGTCAACTTGAATGCAAGTTTTAATCAAATGTCTGCTGCATAGCCTGCTAATGATGCTAACCGGATTTTAAACAGCAATTTAGCTAGTCGTCTTCTGTGCGTCATTGCGTTCACGATTGTGAATGTTTTATTTGGATTAAATGTGCATGTCGTGGGCGGGTGTCCATTGACCACGCACGAGAGCGGGCCAAGGAGAGTGAGTTTACTTCTACTGTTTGGTAAAGTTGCACGCATAGTCTACAAACGATGTGGAAGAAGAACTATCCACCCGGTCAGCGTCAGGTGCATCAGTACGACCACGCTTCCAGGAATGATTGGTTGGTTTTCATGGAGACAGACGCTGTGTGCACGGAGGGGACTGTGTGTGTGTGCATGCATGAGAGACAGACGCGTGAGTGACAGAGAGGGAGAGCAGGGAAAGGAAATTCAGCTTAACGAATGTTGCGTGTTTTTCAATAGCGTTGAAAAATAGATAAATAAATAAAATAAAAAGTAACGAAACCATATGTGGCGGCCGGTGCTGAATCTGTGGCGCATCGCCTCAAATTAGTCTATGTGTGGGAAACACTGTATTGCCCCCATCAGTTCCGGAAGAGTCGCAGTACCGATGCTTATGCTGGCGTCGGTGCTTACGGTGCTTCGAAAAAATGGGCATCGCCGGTGTTTTTTAATTTTGGAATCGAGAGGTATCGCAAGTATCGGTTCTCGTGACATCCCTACTTGAGATTCATGGGATTTTGTGTCTTTATCCCACAGCCCTCTTCACAGACTAAATGAATGTGGGTCTGACCACTATTATGGTTTCCTTTCCCCCCATTTTTTCCCCTCTTTCATTGGCTCCAGGAAACCATTCACCAGGCCTAGACCCCTTCAAAATAGAGGTAACGTTTTCCTTTTTCTACTTTTCCCTTACTTATTTTTTTGGCAAAGGCTATTTATACCCTGGTGCAAATATCGATGTATGCTATTCATATCAGTACATAATTAGAAGTGACAAATGTTGACGAAAAACAAATGTCCGCCATTTTTTCTTATTTTTTTTGTCAACATTTGTTGTCATGCATCACACAGGATTTGATGTGTATAGCCCAGCTGTGTGTCCAAGGCTAATTGTACCAGGGGTGCAAATAGTCACTCCGTTCTTTTTTCTTTACCTTAAATAATAAACAACCCACTACCCAAACATCACATTGCCATTCTTGCTATTCCCGGTTTATATACTTCTTGATTTATTGATCTGTGGGACTACTCACTGAAGTCTCCGGTGAGGAAGAGGGCTTCGGCAGCGGGCGCCCACTCCTTAAAGATCAGGGTGTTGTCAGGCTGACGCTGAACGCCGAAGCTGGTGTAGCCCTGTGTGAACCGATCAAAGCCCCCCTCGGCCTCCTCAAGAAGATGCAGCTGCTTTTGAAGCAGCCCGAACCTTCAAAACACAACCAGACGAAGACCAGTGAGAGAGAGCGCAAGAGAGAGAGAGAGAGAGAGAGAGAGACGGATAGACAGAGAAAGAGAGAAACTGTCTGAATAAAAAGGCACACACACACACAAAAAAAACAGACACAGAAATATGATGGCTATACAGAGAACAGAGAGAGTGAGAGAGAGAGAAAATAAAAAAGAAAGACAGAACAAAAAAGAAAAGACAGCTGGAAGGGAGAACGAGAGAGACTTCGTACAAGTAAACCAACAATGAGAGATAGGTAGAGACTAGACAGATGGACAGAAGTAGCAGTGGGTGCTACAAAAACATGCGGACAGACAGACAAACTGACTCCTATATAAAAAAGATAGCTTAATAAAGAATGGAGACTGGTAGAGATGTAGTGTGAGAGAGAGAGAGAGAGAGAGAGAGAGAGAGAGAGAGAGAGAGAGAGAGAGAGAGAGAGAAAGGGTCAGCAGGAGAGCGTGGGAGAGCGAGAATAAAGAAACTGTCCACATGTGTGTTCCCGAGACTTGCGCTGGGATCTGAGGAGGTTCAAAATAGTGCATTCACTAAAAATGCAGGTGAGGTCCAAAAGAGGGAGGCTGAGGGGGGCTGTGGCGCCAGTAAAAGATAGATGAGCAGCAGTGGAGTACTAGAGGAGGCCTCTCCGCTACAGACTGTACGCTTCCAGGAAACCAACTATTTATCTCCACCAGAATGTTTTGTTTTTTTTTTGGGGGGGAGGGGGAGGCAATGTGCTTAGTTAAAGGTTACTCCTACAGCAAATAAACAAGTTCAAATAGGAATCCATGCGTGCTTCTTTTCTGTTTGTCTTTTAAATAATACATGAAGGGCCTTTAATAAAACATTTCGTCTTAGGGTGTAATTTGTAAAATACAACATCCCCAACCCCGGCGTCCAACTTTAAACTTTAGAATTGTATCAATAGAGGATGAAACAAAAAAAACAACCCAAGTGAAAGTTTGAGACTGTTGGCCGGCGTTAATGCGGCAGTGGGGATGCCGTCTGCCAGGCTGTAATTCACAGCGAAACGGGGAGGGGCTCCCCAGAGCCTCCAGCAGCTGCCCTCCAGCACACACACTCTCCACTGCCCACCATCGGCGCCAACCTCTCCCCTCCACACACACACACACACACACACACACACACCCTCACTTCACTGGAGCAGACCTTTCAGCTGGCTCCTGCTGCTCTCCGACTAGCAAGGGGGTGCAAAGAAGAAGAAAAAAAAGAACTAAAGAAAAAAAAAAAAACATCAAGCTGCTTTGCAATTTATCTCACTTAGGCTCTCTTTGCCTGCTGGAGTATAGATCAGATTCAACACCAACCCCCCCGCCCATCCACCCCCCGGTCCCTGCCCTCCTCTACCCACTACTCACTACCCCACATGCCCTCTCTCTCTCTCTCACTAGTGCTTCCCCTGCCATGCCCCGTGCCATTTTCCATCGACTGCCTATCTACCCCATCAGCGCTGCACCCTACCCGGACCCTCCAGGAGGGGTGCCAACATCCAGGGCACCGGCTGAATTAAGGGGCGTCATGCTGAACACTGGCTGGCCACTTCCCGGCCCGCGCTGAAAATGCCCCCGGGCCAATCATGATGGGCTCAAATAGTAGATGGATTTCGCAGCGGCAGTACTTTCCAACCCCCACTCCAAAGTCGTCGGAGGTGGGAAGGGGGGAGTTCTTTGCGGCGAGGCATTGCAAGCGGTGCCGGACCATCACTTCCTTTCGCCTGACAGGACATCCACAGAGGGGAGGCCAGTCCGCACACACACACACACTCTCTCTCTCCCTGCCGCCCTTTCTCCCGCTCTTCAATAGAGGGGTTTAGGCGAGGATGAGCGGGAGGAATACATTTAAGGCTGAGCCGGGCCCTCCGAAGGCCTGGGAGCCGGGGCAGGTGATTAGAACAAACGAGCCGAGGTGGAGTGGGAGAGGCAGATGCCAGCGGTGCCGTCCTCCAAAATACCACGGCAACACCGCCCCCCTGCCCCCCACTCCACACACACACGCGCACACACACACACTTGCACGCAGGCACACACACACGCACACACACACGCGGGCGCACACACGCACACACACACGCGCAGGCACACACACACACACGCGGGCGCACACACGCACACACACGCACACACACACACACACACACACACACACACACACACACACACACACACACACACACACACCTTCGTCCGCCGTCTCCACTCCGCACACTGCCAAGCAGCGGAACTCTCGGCCCATACATAATCAAACAAACAAAGGGGAAGAGATGAGCGTATCTGAATCAGAGGCCTCAAGGTGACCTCGGCCAGAGTCCACTGATATCCAGCCATGGTCATTCTTAGCACCCTTAGACCCCGAGGAGAAATCAAAGCCTGGGGAATGCGAGCGTATATTAATGATAATACTGAAAGGACTGAGGAAGCAATTAAAAGACCATCTCTGGGTTATCTCTGCCCTTCCCCTTCAGAGAGTGTGAGCTCTGCCGGAATGCCGAGCACAACGTTTCGTCTTGCTCCAGAAGACGAAACCATCAATTTAAGACTCAGAATTTTTTAACACTGAACTTCTTAATTAACGTATACTCCGCATATTTGTGACGGTAAGCTGTGTTAAAGCGCCATCAAACAGCAAACATCTGAACGGCACAAATGCTGAGTGTTAATCAGCATCTAATTGCATCAGTTAATGAAGACAATTAGACAGATGGATGGTCCTGCGAACAACTACACGCAGACCTTTGAGCAAACAGCATGGGGATTAGGCCTTGAACAGCATGTCCCGGATTTGATGGCTAATACAGACCTATTCATCAAATGCATTCTCGTCTCTGCTGAGATAATAGAGAGGCGCAAGTCACGCTGGCCCACATCTGATTGTTAAACGGGCCATGCATCAATTCAGGAGACGTCCGCTTTCGCCAGATACATGACGACCTGGCGCATATTTTTGCTGTGGGCCAGGGTTCCAATCTCTGGCATGTTTTTTAAAAAAAGAGCGAGACATTGTGCTTCTCCCCAACACCTGCTCAAGGCACCCAAGTCGACTGTGTGTTCAGATTTAATTAGGTGCTAACCTGCTCATTCAAGTCTCTCCATCAAGCAACTTGCAAATGGCTTATATTGTGATGAAAAGGTAGCGGATTCATTTGAGGACAATAATTAAATTTCAGCAGCCAGCGAGCTTGGAAGAATACATTATTAAACGGGGCATTTTCATCTCATAAACCATCAGGCTTTAAAGAATAAATAGAAAGTGTGTGCGCTCAGCCATCTGTTCGCAATTCCGAGCTGCCTTCTCATTTAACGGAACAAAAAAACCTTGTGACACGATCTTTAAAACAATACAAAAGAGTCAGAGGAGACAAAAGACAAAAGACAGAAAAAAAACGCTTGCTCAATATTGGTGCACCAGAGACTCAAAAAAAAAAAAAAAGAAAGTCTGTTTGAAAAACCTCCAAAAAGTCGTCGAATTTATATATAGTTTTTTTTTTTTTTCATTCTTATGCATGCAACTCTGCCAAAAAGTTGTTGGGAGGAGAGTGGGAGCTAACCCCATGGTGATTCTCTCTAAGGGGCTCAGATGGTAGGCGTTTGGAGCGGGAGCATGCGCTTGTCAAACGCAGGTGTTGGGGAGCCGAGCTGACTGACTGAAACAGCTGGAGCGGTTCTCTGATCCCTGTTCCAGGAGAATAGAACAAGGACGGGCGCGCGACATCACCGGGATGCCTAAACAGAGGAACCTCGAGCCGGAGAGACCTTGGACGGGAGCGCCGGGGCCACTTTTCCAGTGCAGATGTTTCCAGTGCAGATGTGCTCGTCTTGTAACCCCGGGATGACTGATGCAAAACAAACAAATGCATAAATAAACAAACAAAACTAAACTAGACGGGACGGCTAAGGAGAACCCGTTTGTGGAACGCTCAGACAAAATGTTCTCTGGACACACTCCTTTTCACCATGCTACATGTTTAATGAGGCCCATTCATCTGTACACAAGCTCAAATAGCTATGTACTGTATTCATCATGCACGGCCCTCCATTGCAGACACTGCTAAAAGCCAGCATGCATAACCACAGACAGTGCATAAACTGACTAGCAGTATGCACAGGCAAATAGCCAACAAGATGCACTTGCCAGGCTGAAGGAGGGGGGGGGGGGTAAAGGAGTGGGGGGGGGGTAAAGGAGTGGGAGGGAGAAAGCTTCGCTCCAGCTGGGCACTTTGACGGTGGAGCCGCAATTGCGTTCGGAGCGCTTGCTTCATGAGGCAGCGGAGAAGAACTCATGACAACACCGATCGCTATGGGGTCCGAGAGTTCGTCTTTTGATTAGCCGTCTGTGCGCCTGCCCGACGTCGCGCTGCGCTACCCCTCGTCCAAAAGCCCCCAGCAGGATTCCGAGGCACCCCCGCACCCTCTTTCTCCCCCTCCCTCCCTGTCTCTCTCTCTCTCTCTCTCTCTCTTGCTCTCTCCTTCTCCTTCTCCTTCTTCTGTCTGTCTCTCCACCGCTCGTACTGGCGGAACGAGAGCACTTTTGCTTGTGCTTGCGCTCGGAGGGGGAGTCGCCCGCACGCTGCGCCTGATCAAGAAATAACTCTGCCTCGCAGCGGTGCGCCCGTATGTAAAATAATTTATGGCTGCCTCTCGTCGGCCAGACAGGTGTCTGCGACACGTCTGCGGCTGGGAGAGGTGCGTGTTCGGCGGCGCCCGGGGTGAGCAAGCTGTGCCCGAGATGAAGCGAGCCTCACGACACCTTCAGCAGGGCCCTGCTCACCTCTCTCTCTCTCACACACACAGACAAACACACTCACACAAACACACACACAGGCATGTCTGCAAAGCAACACTAAGCAGTTAGCCAAAACACCCCCGGCCTGGATGGACACCCAAACACACATACTCAGACTGGCCTACACATTCAAATACACACCAAAACTCCCTCTTTTTCCCTCTCATCAGTTATCCACATATCAGGCATCAGGTTATCAGGACAGTACACATAGGAACACACACATTTACAAACCACATTCACACTATCAAAAATAAAAACATTCGACTTTAGAGTGTCACAAAGCCACACTAAATGTAATCTAATAAGTACACAACCAACCTATCAACACAACATCTCTCTACAAATCAACTGTGAGATAATTATGTTATCAACATATAATCCATATCTGTGTAAACCTCATATAATTCCATGCACTCTTCGGCCTCCAAAATATAAAGTATAACATTACAATTCTCAGATCATGTAGCCTAATATTATGAGTAACCGCAATGTGAGAACAGGGTTGATCTTTCCTAATATAAATTGGAACCTTCTGGCGATGCAGAACAGGCTGGAAACAGAATTAGAAAACAAGAGCATCTTGGCTTGAGACACATGATGCTTAAAATAACTATTATGACCTCACTGACTTGAATCCATGTCCAAGGGACCAGAGGATCTACTGTTTCCAAGCCAAAGGTCAAAGAAAGTCACAAAATAAAGAATAGGTAAGGTTTTTTATAATGTTCATAAAACAAACCTTTGTAACTCACTTGTATTAACATTCAATTATATTGTTTATTATAATGTTATGAAGTTCCCTGTAGCTGAATGAAGATGGGGGCTATAGCGTCCCCTATTGACCAAATTGTACTGAATTTGGTGTACATAAAGAGGATGTAGCATTCATTTTGTGTACCAAGTTTGAAAAGGATTGGACCTTTACAAAATATGGTTTTATTTAGGTAATACCATCATTATAGGCAACATTTTTAAGCAAATCTGAGATGGTAAAGCAGTTAAGGCATTTGTTGAATTGAGGTGGAATGACCCTATAGGCAACATCCCAAAAGTGGCTTGATGCGTAACTTTCATACGGAGCGACAAATCAATAAGGCCAATCTGTTAGGGCTGTATATGACGTGCACCAAATTCTGTGGCAATCAACAGCCTACAGTAGGAAGAAATAGATTAATTTCACAATTTTTTTAAAAAATGGCGGGGAAATGTTTTAAAAAAACAAAGAAATGTCAAAAACTGTCAAAGCTGCAGATATGGCTTTGCTGCAGAAACATAATTTCATGAAAAGGTTAAAAAGCAGAACAAGCAGCTTTGCTAATTGGACCCCTAAAAAGCTAACGTGTTATTAGCATCCATACCAGTAAAAATAACCATGTGCTGGAAGCATGTGTCCTGAATGAGGTAATAATGGAGGCTAAGGCCAGTATTTCAAAGGTCATTGCCGGTGGTCACTAAAAGCAATAATTCCAATCACTATTTTGCAACAAGCTATTGAACTTGAAGTAAAATGCCGTGTTGGGAGGGGCACAAGGTCACCAAAGGTCACACCTCCAAACACCCTTGAGACCTCATCAAAGTCGATTGCCCCTATGGAAATAAAGCATCCATATGGTGCCCCAGGACATTTCATAGATTTTCTGCATTATATTTATATTGTATGTGATCTCATAAGGTCCAATGACTTTTGACTTTTGACAGACTGGTTCACCTTGACTAGTACCTCTGGTTGTATTCATGACAATGATTTTGAATTTAAAAAAGTAATTAAATGTTTTTTTTTACCTGAGTTCCTGGTGTACACATATTGGATGAATACTCAACTAATCACGTGCATTCATCTCTGGTACACTGCTACATTAATTTCTGCCTCTTGAGTTTCTTTTTTAGCAATTGCAAGAATAGCCTGTTTTAGCTAAAACAAAAAAAAGGTTTACCTGTACAGTACAATTCATCTGTGAGGTAACTCAAATTCTAGGAGCTATATTTGTCCAGGAGAGGGTAGGAGTATGTTTTGTAGGAGTACAGTACTATTTACAGCGAATAGGTCGGCTCTTGAAACAGCACTGTTTCGCCTCCAGCCAGTTGGGACATTCTTGTTGAAAAGTTATCAAAATGGATTTTGACACTGACATTCGCTTGCATTGGCAATCAGTTAGGTCAGGGTATATATGTTTTGTTGCGGTATGCCTGTTATCATGGTATGTTTTGTAATGCCTGTTATCATGGTACTATCTACAGAGCACAGGTCTGGATTGAGATCTGAATAGTGTTTGTTTAACATCTGGTTGAGATAAGGGAGGCTAAAGTGTCGTTTCCAAACATTACAGTGAGTACGCGTTGATTAATGGAATACAGAGCAGACTCTAGAATGTGTGAATAACTTATAGAGTACTTATAAGCTATTTACATCTTGTGCCCTGAGACCCATATATACACTGCCACTGGACACGTGCATGGCACTTGTGATGCACTACACTCCCACTGACTTACTATTGTGAGACACGAGCTGTGCACTCATCGTGACTGAGCATGTGTGGTCTCATTTCTCTGCCCCCTCTCCACACACACGCACACACGCACACACGCACACACACACACACACACACACACACACACACACACACACACACACACACACACACACACACACACACACACACACACACACACACACACACACACACACACACACACACACACACACACACACACACAGACATGATCTATCTCTATCTCTCTATCTCTCAGCTCAACACCCTCAGCCTACCTGGTAACAAAACAGAATCCATTTTTAAATTCTGAACTCTTGCATATATACTTATGGTACTTGCACCTCACAAAAACACCCCCGTGTTTCTTTTGCTACCAAACTGTGCTAAATTCAGAGAGACAACAAGTTCAAAGCTAAAAGTACAATCAATAATAACCACAACACCAAGCACGGGGGGTTGAGGTGAGGTAAAACTTCTGATCCAGGCAAATGTAACTCTGGGATTCAGTTCTGGGGGTTTAACGCTTTCAAAGAACTTGAGGGAGGCTCTCTAACTTCCTTAGGACAGTCATTTCAAACACCTCTATTATGGAACATTTTATCATGGGTGTAACACCTGTGAGTAACAAAACAAGACTTGCAATCTTACCGAACCTTACAGTATGCTGTGAATATTTGTATCCGTGATATCCACTCAATATTCTCAATGTACGTAGACCGTTTTCATCATGTAGACCTGTATTCTGGGTGAGCTGTTAAAATGTCCAACTAAGCACACTTGGGGTATAATGAGTTGTAATATGTCACTGAGCTTTAAATCAGAAGTAGATTCAGTAACGCTGACTTGAAATTACATCACAGAGGCGAGACAGACATCCTCCTTCCGAGAAATCAATACACATAATCAAAATTCAAATTTCAGCTGCAAGCTCAGCCAAACTGAATCTTTCCTTTGAGTCATGCTCCGTCAGAGTAAAACAAGATGAATATATTTCTGATGAGGTCACCTGTGATTTCTGTGATCAGCTGTACCTAAATGAAGATGACTTTACTTCCTCCAACTAGAGCCAAAGTACCACAAGTGGCGCAGATGATTTTCCACATTTCATACAGACCCTTCTTCTGATACACGCCGAATTAACAAAGCGCTAATAATCCTCAACATCAGGATAGAAGATCAACATTCATGAGTGATTTGGAGGAAATGAAGAACATAAATCATCACATTAAACAATTACTGCACTTGTTATGCAAACAATATTCTGTCCATCTTCATGTAGGCCTACCGTAATTTCCCGACTATTAGCCGCAGCTTATATTGATTTAGCTAAATTTCCTCAGCTATGAGGTTAATACATGGGGGCAGTTAATACAGTATTAATATGGTTGTGTTTCTTTTAACTTGGATAAAACTTAGATTGTCCTGCGGCGTATATACACAATTCGGCTAATACACAGGAAATTACTGTATGATTTGAATTTTGAAATGATTAAAAAACATGATAAGTTTGTTATCATATTATCCTCCAGCTTGCAAATGACCTGAAAGTAGTTTTTTAAAGTGAAATGTAACATGGGGACACATTAGATGGTCTAATTCTGTGAGGTGGACTCCTTGGCCTGATGCCAGGGGTAAATGATTACCGTCTGTCCCTGAGCAACTCTCAAGACCTCACATACCCTCTGCTATTTTAATCTATTTACAACAGCATGAGGTCATGGACCAGCTCACTCGGGAGGGAGGTCAATGAAAGAGCCGGTTCACCACAATAGACCCCAGAACCAACCGGGATCACCTCATTCTGCTAAACCGGCAGCTCTTTCACACAAACAGTACAAAAAAAAAAAAAGCACATGCACAAACACAGGCAACACTACGCATAGGCACACTACACACACTACATACACACACCACACACACACACACACACACACACACACACACACACACACACACACACACACACACATACACACACCACCTGGCCTCTACCTTTCAAAAGCCCCAGTTCCCAAGAAAATGAAACTGTATGGGATGAAAGTAATATCTTGTGAGTCTTTCATGCTGAGTTCCATTATTCAAATAAAATAGAGGGGGGGGAAAAAATAAAATCTTGCTTGAATGGATTCAGTCCGAATTAGCCCCGCATCCCGGGAGTATTTAAATAGTCTAGAAACCTGGGATTTACCATTTCATTTTCAGATGCTATTACTTCTGCTGGAGTAAAAAAGAGCTGTGCAATTTGTAACACGATACACAGGGGGAGGCTCCTAATGGATACATTTCACGTACATTCAAATATTACACCAAACGATAATTGCATGATGTTACATATGTGCTATAAATGGGGAATATGTATTCATCAAAGACTATAGTTTAAACATGAACAAAGTCATGAAGGCCCCACCACCATCATGGTCTGCTTGTTCTGTTGCGGCTTTGACCTGACTCGTCTGACAGTTGAATGGGGATGTGTGGTGCAATGTTGGCTTCCTCTAACCACTAAGCCTACTTGATATCTGTGACAGAGGCCAGTTCCACTGACCATGCACTCGGCGTGTGGGAAGAGAATGGCTTTTTGGAAAAATTATCTCGTCAAATGTCAAGGTGCAAGTAGCACATGCCATGCATAGTGAACATACTTGTGATTGTGATTGCACTGACTGAAGCACATACAGAGAGAGGAGTTCTCAAAGGCCATTTAAGAAGCAGTAAGAAGTTTTGATCCGAAACTGGCTGTTAGCCACCAACTACTAAAAAGGCATGACACAAGCTTGCCAACTTCATCACAAAAGTTTCCTTACATGCTGACTAGTGTCTTGAAATAGTTGGCAATTTTGGGCTGTGAGAGCTTTTCTTACATTACAAAGGGACGTTTCAGCCAGCTAGGAGCAGTGAATAGTGCATTCCCTGGATGGCTACTGAGAACAACATGTGTCTTTATCTGTCCTTCACATGACTATCAAAAAGAATGTGAAGTTCTAGCTTATAAGCATGAAAAAGTGCTTGCTGTTGCTTAGTGCTTTTTTGCAACCAAAACAGGCAGCATAAAGGAGATGTGGTACAGGCCTAGAGTTAGTGGTCTTGCACAATGTAGAGAAATAGACTAACACCCAAATGAGGCTATAAATAGCAAAGAATAAATATATACAGACAATTAGGCTGATTCACTCCCACTCAAACCGTCATTGCCAATTTGGTTAACTAGATTTGAAGATTAGCCTACACTTGTGGATTCTTGAAGGAATTGTATAGTTACAGATGCATAAAGCATTCTTGCAAAGTGACTAAGTTCCCAAGTAGCCTGCTTGCACAAATTACATGCAGAGCCTACCCATGAACTCTCTTTTGTGACATTCGATTAAAGCATAGGCTACAATAATGACTTCACTTGAGTGATCATGTCAGCAACAGTTACAATGTATTTGGCCATGCTAAATATAGCCTAGCAATGTTCCTAATGTCATTCTATTCAAGTCGGGCGCTGGACGCTGAGGGGCGTCACCTAACTCAACTGTCAAACAATAGGATAGGTGGTGTGTGTCAAAATGCACGCGTTCACCGCAAAACTGCTCTCAGAAATTAGACTAAGCACAATATGTTATCTGCGCATTTTTTCCACCGCATTTTATACATGTCGTTTTTAGCACTGGACGTCAGACATTCGGACACGATGATGACCAGGAAACAATGTTGCAACGTTGTTTCCTTAACCTTGAGGTGTTCCGACAGAAATAGAGCTAGAGTCCGGACATTGCAATTTCTCGATGTGGAGCATAAGCCTACATTATGATCAAACTCAGGGCATTAACTGCAGATGTTGTGGTGTTCACTGATGTTTTATTCATTCGCCGGTGACTGTGAGTCTGTTCTTTAGACTAGCTCAATGGATGCTAAATAGCCTACCCGCCGACAGACAGACATACAGGCAGACAGCCCACCGGGTGTGCTAGCTTCAGTTGCAAGTCAGCGCGACTTGCTTTATTAGCCAGCAGTCTTCTACACAATCGGTCAGATGTACTAAAATATGATGTGTATTGTACACAGAGACGTGCGTCACTCAGTGACAGTGTTCACAATGAAGACGTGGGGCGTAGACTAATCTATTTTGTAAGCGAGGGCAGGCTTTTTGCATCGGAAAGCGTAAATTACCTCCTCTTGAAGTCCTTTTCGTATGCTTTAAGGTAGGGGTCCATTTGGAGAAGGTTGTTGAACTCGGGAATTGAAACATTATCCTCAGCATCAGCCATGTTCGAATCAGTCCAGAGCAATCGACTACCGATGCTCACAGTCGCCGGAGAGTAAATATATGTCCCCTTCTATGCATGCAGATGTTCTGCGATTCATGTGAGGACGGGAGCGAATCAGGGACACTTTATCTTGCTCTGCCCATCAAAGTAACGGACGTGCCATTTGGATTGTTTTGTGCTGGTAGACATGACTCTGAATATCTCTTTAAGGTGACTGCGGAAGCGCTTGGTAGAAGGAGGGAACCTAGTATCATAAATCATTATGCGTGAGATACAGTATAGCCTACGCGGAGAAGACCGATGCGGTAACACATGACAGGAGTTCCTTTGGAATAGTGAAACTACTTTTGATAAAAGCCTATGAAATGCAGAGTTGACGTTTTTATATAGGCTATTAAGCATTATTTAGAAAGTAAGTATATCAGTGGTTGGCTTTTTGTGTATGGTCTATGGAAAAATCTATAGAGATCGCTAAGACATGTGACCAAAGTCATCAAAACACAAAGAATTATGGGTACGTTTGGCTCGCCTGATGCCAGCCCATGTAAACTAATGGGTCTGGGTCTATGATCTGGCATGATAATAATGAAAACTAAGCGTGAAAAAATTGTGTGAAAAACAGTTATAATCTCGCGCTTCCTTAGTGCTGCTATCCAAGCCATTCCTCGCCTTTTTGTCACCTCTGAAACATGACGTATACTATTATTTTTCCACGCTGGAAAAGTATAAAAGATAAGCTTCATCCCAGCTAACAATTTCTGGTTAGGAGAACGTTTTTAGAACGTTTTTTTCCTGGTTAGGAAAACGTTGCCTGAAAGTTGCGAAAGTTGCCACAAGGTTCCCCAGGAAAGTTTTCTTGACGAAAATACTACGTTTTTTTCTGGTTGTTTATTTTGGTTAGCAGAACGTTCTCCTACCCTTTAGGGAACTTTACTATATTTGGTTGCATTAACGTTCCCCTAACCTCCCAGCAACAAAGTGTAAAGGGGGAAAAAATATGTAGAATTATCGTGACATCCAGGCATGGCTCCGCTGTACTCTCTCCATCTGCGGCTACAGCCTATCTGCAAGCTGAGAGGGCGAACGTCTCTGATGACTAAGGCAATGACATTATAGGCTACTACACGTATGTAATTACACTTGCCATTAACTGCTTGCTGAACTGCGACGAATACGGTTCGGTAATATGAATTTGTGTCAGCTAAGTATTTAAATGCGGTTAGGTCTAATACTTTCTTGTCTACGGTGTCTTTTCCTATAATAAACGATTACTCAGATCAAAACATAAGCAGAGCAGGCGCTAGCCTAACACACTGTTTCAACATTCAAAACTGGCTGTTTTTATTGCATCGTATGCCATTAAAAGTCCTCGGTTCAGAATTATGATGGATTTTGGTTTATTTTGTTTTAAATTGGGACTGGGAATTGTGGGATAGGCTGAGTGAACAGCACTGTAACAGGCTATAACTTGGACTACGTGTTAATATAAAACAATTCTCCCCCGGGAACATTGTGCTGTTTGATGCAGTCTCAACGTTTGAGAAAGAATTCATTGGAGTCCTCATCATCATATTTTCATAACAAATAAAGCTTTAAAAACATGAATGCATTTCAGGTGCCACTCTAATCGATTATGGATTAATCCAACACTATTCGTCAGATTAGTTAGCATGAAATCGTTGTGTGCCTGCCTGGGACTATGGCTAGCTAGCTCTTCCACCCGGTTTACCCTGTACAGTGTTTTTTAAAAGCCTGTTGGACTTAATGGAATAAGTGCATGGAGAACGATGTGAAGAATGTGATCGATACCATACAGCCAGTAGCCTACGTGAGTAACTTTATCTCTGTGCCAAATGTCTTAAAGTTAGCGAGGTTGAGTCTGCTAAAACACCAACACCCCGAACTGGCTGTTTTTTTCACGGACCGGAGATGGAAGTTTTTCAGCTTCTCGCGCTGGCCCCTTTAGCTGACGGGCTGGCTGGTCGGCCGAATATCAATCCAACAGAGGGGGGAAGAATAGAATAGGGCTATATGTCGATTTTGCAACAAATTATTCCGACTTTGCAGTGTGGCTGCTGGCCGTGTTCAATTGGAAACTCATAGAAACTCTGGGGCGATTTTCATCAACAATAATCAACCCCACGCACATAACCAGAGAATACCGATATACAAATAAGATACCAAAAAACAACTAAGTAGCAACTTTGTGTGAAAAGAGAAATGCAACCAGAATATAACGTTTTTTTCTTTAGTTGTAATAACGTTCGGGAAACTTTGATAACCTGGAGCTAACGTTCTCTCCAGGGTATGAGAAGGTTACTGATAAACTAACCACAGGAGAACCAGCGGCTAACGTTATTTGCTTGCTGGGATTCAACCAGAATATAACGTTTTTTTCTTTAGTTGTAAAAACGTTAGGGGAACGTTATTTGTTTTGACAACCTGGAGATAACGTTCTCTAAACGTTATTAGTAGGTTGCTGAAAAACGAACCATAGGGGAACCAAAAGCTAACGTTAGTGAAAGTTAGCAGAACGTTAATTGTTTGCTGGGATGTTACTCTATTGAATTTTAGAACACAGCAGGTAAACGGCATTTCGACAACTGCACTTCGTTGTTCCCGCACGTCAGTAAAACAACTTAATTTTGGGCCACCTATTCCCAAAATGCGTTGCGTTTTACGTCACGTTCTCAATCTCTATAGCCTAGGCTACTTATAAGGCAGAATGGGCATTTTGAAGTTATAGGCTACAAAGTCATATTGACACTGGAAATGAAAGTCTATTCGAGAATGTGCCTCTGCTCCATAAGGGCTAAGCCTCCTCTTTCCCCATGATACACTGAGGTCTGGCATAATCTACCCCTCTGAGAATTCTCCCCATATGTTCCCAGTTTGAGCAGAGCAGGAACTTTCTGGCACATCGGACCTGAGGTGCATTCTAAATGCAATAGGCTACCTCCAAGGACATTACGCACCAACAGGGCAAAATTCAGTATGGCCCAACGTAAATATCTCAATGTGTATATTCCAATGTGGTTATTGCCATCTGTTTAAAGTTTCCTCTTTAGGTGTAGGCCTAGACCTAATTGTGATGTGAGATTAATTCAAATATTATAGTAAAAACAGTTTGTGCTCATCCCAGGTCAAGGTGCAGAACAAGGGTAAATCATATTCGCACACTTGAAATCCTAAAAAGAAGAAGTTTTCCAGATTAATTCAAAGAAACATGACAATACAGTCACAGTAGGCTACACATGTGTAACAAGTGTAGGCATGTTACAAATTCCCTTTTATTACGATTGCAACCATTATATCTCTGTCAGAACAGACAAAGAGATACCTGTTAGTGTTGCGTAACTGGTGAGTCGGGACCCAAAAGTGAGTTGTGGAATTGCTCATTTAAAATGCTGCTACCCTATCAGATCTTGTGTCAGACCTTTATTTTTGAAAGATTTTATTTATATGCCAGTCATTGCTATGGACATAGACAATATTTATGTGGCTGTAAACATCAACTTAGTGGTAAAACAGGACTCTAAAGTAAGCCTATGGATTCACTTATGGTGAGGACAAAAAGGGACAGAAACCCCCATTGACTTACTGGCACATGAAACCATCAAAACTAGACAAACTTGCCGAGTACTTTTAAAGGTGACTTTGCATAACATCAGCATGTTCCAAACAAGTAAAGGCACTTTTACGCGTCTTACCACATACCTCACCGTATTAGTTGGCTTGAATGTAAAATATGGGTCGACTTAATGACCATGGGAAATTGAGGGTCCCAAGTCAGTCAAGAACCACTGTCCTATGCTATTTTGTGCTATTACATTCACATTCCTTTTCCATTCTTACAGTATATATTTTACTTTCTAGTGTTTTATATAGCGCCTGTCAAAACTTTAATTGTGTTCTCAAAAGCTTTAGAAATATTAACTAATACTATCTCTGGCTTCAGTTCTATGAAATGACAAATAATAGAAGCCCGAAAAGCCTTTAACCTTGTTTTTGCGTTGGCTTATCCGGTGTTTGATATTTTGTGTGCTTTAATAGTCTCACAGGATAACAGCTGTTTAAAAGCATTGACTGAGATAATGTTCTTTGCTCCCAAAATTTGGCAATGATCTAATCAAACTGATACAGCATTGATTTCAGCAGCACTGTCCAAAGTCAAAACAAGGTTTTGAAATAGTTGACCTTATTGATGAGATACACCCACTTTTATAGCCTACCACTGTAAAGCAATTTCCCGCAAATGTAGAAAACCTCCTAGAATTTGATTGATTTTGTGAAAATGAATGTACTGTAATGGAGTGCATACGATTGTGATTAATGTTTGTCTTTCATGTCCTGCCTTATTGCTGAGCAAACTCTGTTTTCGTACTCCCCAAACATGATCTGATGAGAATATCCATAAATATTTCACAAATATACACCTCAGGGGAGTCTGAAGGCTTATGGTTGAACTGGTGTATCTGATAGCCTGATATATTTTGTACCATATCAGCTTTTTTATATAACACACACTTTCAAAGTCCTCAGATAACTTCTTGGCTCGTATTGCATCAGACTGAGTTTGGAAGTAGTCCAATTAGATCAAATATAGGGATTAAGGAAATATATATGGGATTTATTTTTTCAATAACCATGACTAATGGCATATCTTGTTTAAGGGGTGCCTTGGTAGTGTATGTTTATCTGATTATTTGTCTTTATCTTGTCAGATTAAAGCCTAGGGAGACATAGCCTGCTTCTACAGAGCGTTATGAGACAGAGCATGGAATTAACCATGCAATATTTAAATTATGTTTATACTCACTAATGTATTCAGAAAAGTTCAAGTAGATACTTTCCTAAACATTTGAGCTTTTCTGAATAGTACACACTTTCCTAAAAATTTGAACCTTTCTGAATACATTAGTGTAGACTTGAACATGAAGGACCGAAAGCTTTTATGGGCCTAATGTTGGTGAATTAGCCTGCTATTGCTATGCATTGAGTACAAATTCTCTTTCTGTAGTCATCCAAACAAGAATATCAAAATTCCGCCACTAATTTGCATTTTGACTGGGTTGTCATCCATAGTCCTGCTATACTCATTGTGCACCACCCCTTCCCTCCCCCCCCCAAAAAAACAAGATGCCTGAAAATATTTACCAATATAATGTGTCCAAACAAAGAATGAATTAAAAAGGGCTTAAATTGCGTTCCCAATGAGAGACAAAACAACTTAGTACATGTGTGTCCTCCCTGCTCCCTGATACTCCCATTTTCACTGCAACCAACACAGTGGCCGGGGTCACGTTAAAGTCAGAGTTTTTGTAATGGAATGATCTCACTCAGTGTAGGGAACCTTTTTTGCTGCAGCAGTGATGTTTATATTCCAGGATAGCAGGATCAGATTATTTATTTACTGTGTGTGCACTTGCAGTTTTGAAATATGAATTTTAAAATGCCTCAGATACAGCGTAGACGTAGAGTTTCTCCCTTAGACCTCTTTTGAGGCAGAAGCAGCCTGCAAAATAAAAATCGGACTTCTTTGCGCCTTTGCAGCAATGTACAATCAGCTATTCTCTAATTACAGAGTAAAATATAGGTTCAGCCATCCTCCCTGTGTCTGTGTTGTCATCGTGGTGAGTGGCTGTACAAAGAATGCTTAGATGCTTGGATGAATATTGAGCCCTTTGAAAACCACTGACAAAATCAGTAACACTGAAATAAATAATCAATGTTGACATGTCACAACAGATGGTAGTCAGTTTTATAGAGATGACAAACATGAGGCTTTAGGTATGGTTCATATCACTGCATAGGCGGTTTGGGATATATTAAGCTTGTGTATGCAAGCCCAAGCACAAAAAATATCTCCACATTAGTCTACTAAGAGTGTAAAAATGGACAACATGTTCCTACAGACTTGATAGGTACAGTTTTTGCCATACCATGTTGTGCATCATGTGGTGTTATTTTATTTATGAGGGCAGAATGTCAAGTGGTGCAGCCATTTTTGTACAGGTAAACATTAAGAGGACTTTTGTTGGTCAGTCGTGTGATTAGACAGCTAAAAGTGAAACGTCAAAAGTCAATTTATCTTGGAGGAATGACCAAAATTTATAGGGTTAGAATAACAATTGACCTGATTTCTCAGGTGTGGTCTGCATCAATACATACTTGGAAGGAGGTATATGGCTGGCTGGCTGGCTGCCTGCCCAAAAATGTGGATGCTCATAAGCTCAGTTATCATGTGTGGCAGAGGGAAGCCTTTCGGGGCCTTACTGCTGCGCCTCTCAGCTGTCAGAAAGCACGCTGGCATCCTATCTAGTGGCCGGGAGGGTATTAAACATTGTGATTTCAGTGCAAGCCTGTCAATGAAAATGTGGTGGGTTTGATCTTCGCCTGGGGCAAAATGCACCATACATGTTTTTTTCCTCCTCCCCTCTCCATCTATCCATTTTCTCTCCTTTTTTTCCATTTTATTTTCATCACAGGCGCTCATATGTTCGTGTGGGGTTTTGTATAGAGTCCAACACTTTGTCAGCGGTGTAATCAGGTCATATGCAACCTTACTTTGCTCATATATTTTCTCTGCTGCATGCTGTCCTTTGGAAATGAAATTATTCAGAGAGCTTCTGTGGACTACATGTAGCGCAGCTTAGCTGCTCAGCGTAGTCTATTCAGTCTGATACGTTAGTCTTTTATACGGTAATGATACATTCAACATCCTGTGTTACCCCTTACAAAATAAGCTCTTCTTCATAAGAAACATACTGTAGAATCAACCTATTACACACCCTGCAATCTTTGGTGGACTCGTTCAAAATGGTAACAATAGGCGTGCAAAAGAGACATAGGCAACACAATTCAGTCCTTCAGTTTCTCACTGTCTTTTTCCTTCAGTCTGAGTTGTTTCTACTGATCACTACTCTCTCCAGCCCCTGCTGTTACCTGGCAGGGTGGCAGCTACCACTGTTCTGGCTGCAGTATTGTTGCTGACAAGCTATTTTGACTGGCCATGCCAGGCTCTCGTGGATTAGGTAGGGTTTGCACACTCGGGAACACGCTTGCTGCAGCACCTGCCTGGTTTGGACTGGTGTTTTTTTTTTTTTTTTTTTAAAAACGCATTAAAAGCTTTGAATGCCCAGTAGACTGATGAGCTAAATCCTGAATTAAACTATAAGCTGGATGTTATGGGTGTACAGAAGTGGAGTAGGTTTACCAGCTTGAGAGAGAGAGAGAGAGAGAGAGAGAGAGAGAGAGAGAGAGAGAGAGAGAGAGACACACACACACACACACAAACACACACTGCTCTTGTTCACTTCGAGTTCATCAGCGCACAGAGTCAAAAGGGTGTTTACAGTCTGTCAGGGGGCGGCTGACCCCTGTTGACTTCCATTATTTCCCAATGTGGCTTGTTTGCTGTTGGTGAACTTCTCCTCAGAATTGCTCCATCCACCTCATCCCGCAAATCCTTGATTGGATTCAGATCAGTCTGTCTGAAGCCACCCCGGCAGAATGCTGAATGTGCTGTCATGGTGCCCACCGCCAGGCCTTGGAGTATTGTATCGCTGAAAGGACTGACAGATGGGTGCACCGTTCGGCAGAGAAGGGATGCACCTGATCGTCAACAATGTGTGTGTGTGTGTGAGTGTGTCTGTGTGTGTGTGTGTTTGGCGGGCGCTGATGAACACTCGCGATTCAAAGCTGGCTCTCTCATTTACCTCCTCCACATCTTTTTATTTCACAAAAGGCACACAGAAACACACACACACACACACACACACACACACACACATATACTCTCTCTCACTAGCATACACACACTCACACACATACACAATCACACACACACACACACACACACACACACACACATACTCTCTCACACTAGCATACACACACTCACACACATACACACACACACACACACACACACAGAATAGCCATCTAGGTCATTCTTAGACCACACAAGCAGCATTGTGCTCCTTCCTACCCCAACCTTCTTTTGTACACCTGTGCACCTGTTTTTAGAGGTCTGCTCTGAAAGGGTGATAACAGAGCAGGTTCTATGCCATGCTAGTCGTATTCGGCCGCGTTATGGAGCTCTGCATCATTGAGAATGCAGTTTGAATGTAGTGGGTCTAATGATTAAAGCTAAGCAAAACTAATGGAAAGTGATCTCTTGGCAAGAATGCTGACATATACTGAACATCATATTTTTTTTGGGGTGAAATAGGCCCCAAAAACCTGTTTACTTATGTCATTCACGCAAACAGTCAGATGGATAGTTGATATGAAATATGAAATATGCAGCATACCCTGATTTGGAGGCAGGCTTGGGCTCACATCACCTGCCAGAGCCGTGAATCACAAACATTTTTAAAAACAGCATTAGCATCCAAGCATTAGGGGGGAAAAATATGAAATACCATTTCTTGAGGTGCCCAAGTGCCACGCCGGATTAAGCTGCTTTTTAGCAGCGCAGAGAGGCACAAGCCATAGTTAACGGCACAGGTTGTCACCCCCAGCTGTGCCCATTTTCACTGTCTCGGGCCTGCCCTCACTCCCCAGGACAGAAATTGGGCTTGTTGGATAAGACAACCCCCCACCTCGCTCTATTGGCTTTACTCGGCTGCCGTTGAAAGACAGGCTCTTACACCGTGAAAGGAGACTTTCACTCTCTCTCTCCATATCTGGTAAAACTATACTCGGCTAAATGCAGCAGCATCGACTTGGTGTTGTATTGCTGTTACAGATGGGGAATTATTGTTAGCCTTTCCTTCCCCCGTGAACAAACAACATTCATTCACTTGCTTGAATATGAAGATGCTATCTGACTGGGTAACAGACATAACTGAGGATAATCAATATACAGTATTTTTTTTATTTTGTTTTTATGTAGGAGTAACATTTACACCAAGTGAAATGATGTAGGAAATGCTTGCAAAAGATCATTACAATATAAATAGTGAAGTAAAGAGTGCAATGTTTTGCATAATGCACATCAGTGTGTTGTTGTTGACTTGAAAGAGTAATTTAAATGGTGCATGCGTGTATGATTTTGTAGCAAGAATGACATAGAGATGTTAATTTATCTCGACGTGCTGTGTCGTATTTGGCTTGTGTGCAGAGCTCTGACACAATAAGCCAGAAAGGATATAAGCTTTAGATTCTCACAGATGGCTTTTCACTTTAACACAGATATTTCTCCTAATATTCTGTGAGAAACACTGTTTGAGAGAACTTAGATTGATGAGGCACTTTTGAAACGTTGTGAATTTGTATCGCATCCCTAAACACCAATAACCTGGTGTAGGTGTAGCCAGGTAACATGGCATTTGGATTTGATTATGGAGCGTGGATGTCACTTTATTCATATAGCACATTTAAGAAAACACAGTTGACCAAAAGTGCTTCATAGGTAAGGCTAACTACCAAAAAAAAAAAAAAAAACGGACCTAGGAAGACTGCCTGAATTTACCACACCCACAAAATTTGAGGATGTCAAATACCTCAATCATTGTTTTTCTCGTCATCAAGCTGTCAGTATCTTGTACTTTATAACAGGCACAATAGCAGAATCTAAATATCTTGCAATGACTTTGTTATAAACACAATCAACTTCAGTGTGCTCAGGTGATGTAGATGACTGCTTCACTGTGGCTTATCTGCCCATGATTGTACAAAGTCCACCCAAACAATTGCGCTGGATACATCTTGACCAGGCATACCAAATTCTCTTTCTCGTTTCTTTAGACTTTAAACTTCATTAGCTAATAAAGCATTTACTGCAGCAATTGTATCATTGCAATTCTTTTCTACTGTCCGTTCGTATGGTAAAGTTAAAATGGACACATTAAACAATCAACCATAACCAATTGGATTATGGATTATAGATTTCATATAGTTTATTATTATGTACAGTAGGTGCCTAGTAGAACTGACACATGAAAAGTAATGTGGTTTCAATAATGCCATAAAATGTGTTTTGAAAGTTGGTGTGCTATGAATAACTATATGTTCTTCATGGTAAGTGTTAGTGTTTTGAAATAATTACTTGATTTTGAAGGAGGCTTGCTGTTTATTGGTTAGTGTATGTGAGAAAGTTTTTCACATTTTGAAATGTAGACTTTTATATGAGTTAATTGTATGATGTAGGTGTGTTGCTCTATTAACAGTAAAATTAGTACTATTATATTCATTATATTACAATTATGTAGGGAAATGCTTGAATGTGATTGTAAGATAAACTGTAATTGTTGAAATATATTGATACAGTACATGATCTCGGAAAAAAAAAATCTACTTTGATCTGCAGACTGTGTGATGCACAACAAATCTTGGCTGCCCCCTGCCTTGTCAATGTTGTCTGATATTTTTTGACAGCTAATTTCGGGGGAGCGATTCTCCCCTGCTATGCAGGTTATGTTGTGCAATTACTGAGTGTGCAGCTACAACATGTTTCTCTCTGGCAACATTTTCTTTGCACACTCACACTTTTTACATTCCTACTGCACTTGAAAAGTGAACCCTGAGGTCTTTGGAGTGGTTCAGTAATGAGAACGTTTGTGCATTAGATATGCGATTTGTTTAATTAAGCTTAATCAGACAGGAGCCTTTTTCTCTCTCTCTTTCTCTATTTTTTCGCATCTCTTGCTGACAGTAATTGCTGATGACTAAGGAAGTTCTGCATGGAAAGGGAAATGAATTAAAAGATAATGTTCACACTATCTGATTCTCGTGTGGCCCCTGAGCTTTTTTTTTTTTTTGCTTCTAGAGAATCTTGGAAATGATGCTAAAGAAACAAGCGCAGTCTGAATCCAAGGAGATAAGAGTGGTGGGACTACCTGAGTAAACAGTCCCCCCACACCCCTCCACACACACACACACACACACACACACACACACACCTGCTACAGCAGCTCAGGGCCTGGAGGAAGTGGCGCTGAAGAGTCCACCAGCTAGTGAGTGGATGGAGGAGGCAGAGGAGAGCCAGTGTTGTCTGAAATTGTCGACAAACTCAACTCACACATCTGCTCATGCATATGCACCTGTGCCGTAAACATCGGGGGAGCGAGCACGACGACGGAGCGGGCGAAGATGAAGAGACATTTTGCGTCGAGAGTGTTCGCTTGGCAATCAGATTTCCTTTGACATTTGAGTGGGGCTACCGTACTGTGCACAATCTTGTGTAAACTGCGTCAAATGTCATCGCGACATTGGGGTGTATAAAAAATGAATAAATAAAAAATTGGAATGTGCACGCCCATCAAATGGAGATTTCCATTTTTCTGTTTTTTCGCTGTGCACTCCTCGCAAGGACGCTGAGCCGTTTCCATTTGAGCGTGTGCTCTCCCATCCTTGCACCCTCCTTGTCTTTAAACTTTGATGATTGCACTTGGCCAGCACTGACGGTCTATCACCTTCCATGCAGTGAAGGGAATAACTCGGGAGGGGCGTCCTAGAGGAAGCCGAGGGCCCCGTGACCCAATATGGGGCCTATAGTCCTCAGGAAGCCAGCAAGCCATAGATTATCTGCCTGCCAGCTAAGGGTGGTGTTATTCACAGCTAGATGAGCTATGTCTCAGGAGTGCAGTTGTTGAATTGATTTGGTGGGTTGTTTGTTTTCCAAGATGAATCGTCTAATTAGGCATGAAGTGATTTGTGACTGTGTGTGACACACATTTATCATGTGTCCATAATACGCTTCTTCTGAAAAGCTTGTGTCGTCTCACTCCATATTATGCCATAGTGCCTTCCTCAATTATTTGTCAGTTAATGTATAATTAGGAAATGTGCGGCATCATTCATAAGAACAACACTTTATTTTCCTCCGCAGATTACGCTTTATATTAGCAAGTGTCATCTTGAAACTTTGTAATATTCCGTCCCCTTTATTGACTGGCGTTTCAAACTTGCTGTCGGCTGTCTCCTGCCCTTGAAAATCACCCGTCACGTAACAAGCATGACTCTGCATAATGCAACATAGGGAGAAGCTCAAACAGGAGAACTGGCAGGAAGTCACCGTTCCTATTTGTGCCAGAATTTCCTGCTCGGCCGAGCGTGACGCCTCCTGGCACTTTCGGGGGGGGAGAGACACTGGGCAGCTGCTGAGAATGCCACAGGAGCGCCCGTCACGCCATGCCACGCCACGCCATGCCACGCCATGCCACGCCACGCCGTCCCCCCTCGCCACTTCCCCTGGACCATGTCATTCCAACGGGGAGCCGGGCAAGCGGCAAAGGGGGGAGACGGCAGCCGCACCTGTTGGCTCCGCCTCCGCGGAGAGTACACCTGGTGAAGCCACTGTGCCAATGACTGTCTCTCTCTCTTTCTATCTCTCTCTTCTATTCTCTTTCTTTTTTTATCTCTCTCTTTCCTCTCTATCTCTCTCTCTCTCCCTACCTCTCTCTCTCTCTACGGAATGGATCTGGTTTTGATTTGTGTGCGGACCTGGGCCAGATCATCGCCGAAGCCGCCCCCATACCTGGCTGCCGCTGGTGCACAGAGCTCTAGATTTTAAACAGGAAGTCAAATTCTTTGACAGCCTTTGTTTACTACTTCTGCTTGCGATATCAAAACGGGGGCCCCTGTGAGAAAGCATCTGCTGCTCTGTTTTCCAGGAAATATCTCATCTGATTTTTTTCCCCTTCTGAACAACACAGATGTACTTACTTACCCATAATTCACACCACTGTCGTCCAAAAATAAAACTTAAACAATATTCGAACACAGGGATGATTCAGTTTTCTGTTCACCGCACAGAAGAGATCAGTGCATTTTTTTTCTTCTCCAATCTACCAGCTTTCATGGTGCATTCGTTTCGCTTTTTCTTTGCAATACTTCTGAAAAAAAAAAAAAAAAACACACACACACACACACACACACTCATCTCCCTTGGGGCAATCAAACATGCATGATATTTTTAGATAGTAGAACAGAGGAAAAACAAGTAGGAACCCATAACAACCTCCTGCATCCGAATGGGTCCGCCAATACCTTGACTTGCTCAACAGTAAGATGTCTGGACGCTGTGAATGTACTGTATGAGAGAGTTTGCATGTGTTGGTTTGTGTATGTGAGTGTCTGTGTATGTGAATGTGTTGCGTGTGTGTGTGTGTGTGTGTGTGTGCGTGCGTGCGTGCGTGCGTGTGTGTGTGTGTGTGTGTGATTCAGAGCGGTAGACTTGGGTAACAGACGGCTCCAGCTGTCTGGGTTTAGCCCAGTCAGCTCTCTGCTTTGTGGTGGAACAGCTCCTGTTTGTTTACCTGAACACTACAGACCATCAATCACACTAAACACCGGCATGCGGAAAAAGGTGTTGTCATCACTTAACGGGAGAGAGGAGGTTGTAGAAGGATCTCATCAATATGTAATCAAAAGGGAAGTAAATACTGTCAATGTTCTCCCAGAACAATTCTTTGCATAAATATTTCACTGCGGAAGGGGGTAGGAAATGTTGGGGTGGAGTGGGGTGTGCTGGGGGGAGGGGGGGGTTGAGGACTTGCATGACTGTGGCGCACGGCATGGAGGGGTAAATAGTTTGGATGGGTGGACAGGGAGGCAAATCAGAATATATTCAAATCTGGAGTAAATAGCCTGCATATAAAACTAGACAACATTTCTAAACAGCACTTATTTATCTTAATGAGTTTGGAATGCGAGTTGCAAAAAGCTGAGGCTGTGTTGATGAAAGGTGTGTGTGTGTGTGTGTGTGTGTGTGTGTGTGTGTGTGTGTGTGTGTGCGTGCGTGTGTGTGTGCGTGTGTGTAGGATTATAGTGAAAGTCTGATTCAGTGTTGTTGATTCAGTGTTGTTCTATTTTAATTTTAGTGGGTGTGTACTCAGCGTCTACTTTCGTGTGTGATTAGTGAGGGCCTTGTTTATGAACAAAAACAATTGTTACATAAATTAAACATTTTACAACATAATGTGGGCAAAATAAGGGAAGAAATATTTGTTCAAAACACATATTTACAATAACAACACTAATTATTAGACTTTATTAGCCCTTTTCATGTCATTCAACTGTCTTGGGTTTGCATGTAATAATTATATGTCATTATATCTGTAATAACTTTAATTGGAAGGTTTCAAGGTTAGTTGCCGCTATTGTTTCCAGAATGTTCTATTCATTGGGAAATGAACTGTTCTGTGGCTTCATCATTATTTTGTCTTTTCGATTCATTTTTTGATCTGAGATGTTTTTCTGAAGTGTGTGTGTGTGTGTGTGTGTGTGTGTGTGTGTCCCTTATATTTCTACATCATTATTCTTAAACTGATGAGGCCAAACATTGCTCTTAAGAATTCATTAGTGGATAAGTTTTCAGTAACTATGTGAAACACCATACACAGTACTGTATATGATGGCTCCAGATTGAATGAATACGAATGAGTGAATGGACTGAGAGAGCGAGCACAAAGTACAGGACTGATTTCCACGCCATGTATAATACATGAGGATATGGAGAGATCCATTCGACAAACAGAAAAGCTGACTCCTGTTGCAGAGATACCTTAAAGGTCTTCCCGACCATGGTGTGTTTACATTACTGCAACACCAAAGCATAATTAGTTCTTTCAGGCCATACAGTAGTCCAAAACCACCAGCAAACAAGCAAACAAACAAACAAACAAAGATCAACCTTGGATCAAATCTGAGGAATGGATTTTATGCATCCTCAATTATTGATTAAAGAGTTTACCATCTCTGTGCCATAGCCACCATCCTTGGCAAAAGCAGATGGATCAATTATGTTGTTCAAAACCTTTCAAGGGTATATGTATTATTCACCAAAGACCCAATTTTCACGAGGCTTGCCCCTGCCTAGGCGCGGAGTTCGCCGCTTGTACAGCTCATCTCCAGTCAGATCACTCTAGCCGTGCTTTGCTGCAAATCCCATCACATCCACATAATCAAAGGCCTTTCTCTTTTTTTTTTGCATAGCTGGGGGATATGTACACACTCTCTCTCTCTCTCTCTCACACACACACACACACACACACACACACACACAGACACAAATCAGGCAAGGTGAGGGCAGTGAAGCATGTTTCTCCTCTGTGAAGGGAATATTCATGACGGAGATGATTTTTCTCTCCCCCTGGTTGCTAGGAGAGCTCCAGCGGTGCTGGAGGTGGGAGTATTGATTGTCTTCCCAGCCCTCCCCAGGTATGGATCTGGTGGGGAGTTGTGTCCTGGAGGGGGGAGGCGGAGGGGCTGCCGTACAGGTGAACTGCCTCTATTGACACACTTATCGATCACTGTATGTGAATGGATTCTTTTCCCTGACCGATGGCCTGCATGGCCAAGGCAATGCTTTGCAACGTGTATTTTTTTATTTTTTTATTTTTTTTTTATTTTGCAAACTTGGAATTTTTGGAAGATCAAACGCATGTGTCACAGATGTTCTCACTTTAATCTAAAAGCATGAGGCGATTTGGTTTTAATCATGCATGAGCAAAAATGCAGCCTTTCTTCCAGTGATTTTGCAAATGCCATTTCATTGTCTGTTCCTAATTTTTTGCCATGCTTTATTAAGAGGGATCAGTAAGGCTGTGTAGTCATCTCACAAGTGTACTTTATTATCCATCCTGTATAATGTAAAAAGGCCTCTAATTAATTATCAATCTATTAATCTCCAGCAAATATTAATTATGCAGGATTCTAACAGCCAGGAAGCTCATTCTAACTTTGACACTTTTTTATAGTCCAGGGACAAAAAAACAAGACCTGGAGGAAGAGAGAGAGAGAGAGAGAGAGAGAGAGAGAGAGAGAGAGAGAGAGAGAGAGAGAGAGAGAGAGAGAGAGAGAGAGAGAGAGGGAGGTGGAGCACAATTGAATTCAGGTATGATGTTTTTGTCTGGGTTCAATTGGAAGAGAACATGGCGTAGAATAACCTGGCACTGTTTAGGATCAAATTAGATGTCAGGGATCGCTCGCTTGCGCTGAAATAGGCTACTCCAGCACACACACACACACACACACACGCACACACACACACACACACACACACACACACACACACACACGCACGCACACACACACACACACACACACACACACACGCACACACACACACACACACACACACACATATAATTCCTGGGGAAAAGTGAGATGACGCTCGTTCGGCTTGCTGGTGGTGGAGTGGCCGCCGTCTGAGAAGGTTAACGGCGAGCAGTAAAAAAAAGAGAGAAAAAAGCCAGCTGGAGAGGATGGAGAAGCAAGCTAATGAGAGCCGATAAGATTCATTCTGGACCCCAATTTCAAGGATGGAGGAGCGAGCGCTATGGAGATGTGGACTGAGAGACCCCCAAGATGTGGGGGATGAGGCGGTGGTGTGTTTGTGTGTGTGTGTGTGTGTGTGCGTGTGTGTGTGTGTGTGTGTGTTGGGGGCGCGCTAGAGGCAGCCCCTAATGAGGAGCATTAGGTAGAGATAAAGTCAGGGATATCCTTGGATCTGCCAGAGGTGAAGAGCCATTTTCAAAAGGTTTTGGTCCTTTTTTTTCTGTCCCTGTTCAGCAGACTCTGTTCACTGGGTACAGGCCAAGGCTCGTGGATCTCTTATGGGGCTCCCCCCCCCCACCCTCGAGCTTCCCTAGCCTAAGTCTCCTAGACCTGTATGACTGGGTTATGAAGACACTATTCATAGGCAGCCAGCTAAACCCTTATACACAGTGGTTTTTAATATTAAAACGAGGGGAGACTGTAAAGCCTCAAGACACTGCATGTTCTTGACGTACTGTAGCAAGGCTGTTTTTTTTCTTTTCTCTGATGTGTTCTCGTTCTCTCACGTTCCTTTTTTTCATCTCCCTTGTTCCGCTGCCTTGCTCCTTTAGCACCGCTGTCCATTATGTACATTGAGCGAGACAGGGCTCAGGGGTGGCGGCGTGCGCTGTCTTGGGGGATTTTCACCAAACACAATTACGAGACTTCTGATTACTAAAGCGTGCGCCGCACAACTGAATGGTTAACTTCTGACCCAACAATACGGAGGAGAGAACAGGTCCCAGGGAGGTGGTTGGAAAGGTGTGAGGGAGAAAGAGAGAGAGAGAGTTAGTCAAGGGAGAGAGAAAGAGAGAGAGAGATAGAGATGGAGAGAGAGAGAGAGAGAGAGAGAGAGAGAGAGAGAGAGAGAGAGAGAGAAGCCATGGGGGCACCACCGCTCCTACTCAGTGCAATTGTGTCAGCAGGGGCAGCTGAATCAAACACTGCTAACGTATTGCAATTTGGCCGAGACCGAAAGCAAAAATCATTACGCATGTTCATGCTCGGCGAAAGCAATGCTATCGACTTCCCCCTTCTGACTGCTAGGCGTGGACATTCTTCTTTCTCCGACTTTCTTCTTGCATTTCATTCTGTCCCCTCAAGCAACGCTCCTTTCCTGCACTCAAAGGAAGCAGCTCAATAAATTAAATCTTTACATCATATATAGTCTTCCGGTGCATTTTCTGTTTACTTGGTTGAACTTGCAGTTCTATGGTAGCTAAACATATATACAGTAGGCACCTCTTACAGCTCCCTATCTTCCCCACCAGAAGTCCTCAGCATTTGCATCTTAGCACTTTCTGCACTGAGTTCTGTATCTATCTTTTAACTTCACCTTGAGTCTTTCATGTTTCCTTGTTAATTAGTCTTTATTCTAAATGTTTTCATCTTCACTCATGCTTTCTTTTTATGTTTTGTCATTTTCTATTTTTAATTACCCTTTGCCCATCTATGCTTTTATCTGCTATTACTATTTGGTTTTGTTTATGTAAAGCAAATTGAAGGACCTCTGTGTATGAAATGCGCTATATAAATAAACTTGACTTGACTTACTTTGCTTGTGCCATAGCAGTTTGTTTGTCTTCTCGCCGCCATGCCATCTCAGCTCCCCCCATTAGCAAGTTGCTGCGTTAGCATGCCACGCACAAGAACATCTCCGCACTCAGGCTTTGTGATGGGTTTCAATGAAAAGCTCTTGACACGCGCTAGTGGGTTATTCTACTCTAGTGGCGTATGGGGATACAAAAGGAGCCTGCGGTGTGTAGGTTATCGGCTCGAGCGAGTCTCTCTCTGAGTTAATGCATACAGGGGGGGGGGGGGGGGGGGCTTTAATGACCATGAGGATGGCTGCTAAACACCACCATTACTCCTGAAGGCCAAAGTCAGAGAGAGAGAAAGAGAGAGAGAGAGAGAGAGAAAGAGGAGAAAAGACAGAGACTTTCTGACACTTTCCAAAAAAAAGAAGCACCACCATGCAACAAGGCCGAAGGAAAACACACTTGACAGCTGCATACTGTTTAATGTAGACATTCTGGCATCGCTCCAGGGTTGCATCCTAAACCATCCAGGAATCCTTGAGGGGCTTTGCGAGTACAAGTACTCAGGGTACTGTAGCTCACCAGCCATGAACTGAGAGGAGGATTCTACCCAGAGACCACAGCGTTCCCTAATGTGCATCTGGGCCGCATCCCTACCGGACCTGGGCCAGAGCCAGAGACATTCTGGAGTCGGGGGATACTGAAGCCACCTTCCTGTCCATGTATTTCTTTGGAGCCTAGTCTACCAGGCTTGTACAAGTACTGTGTTCTCCTATACTATAAACCAATGTGCTATATAAAACCCTCACATCTCTCTGCTTATTTTTATATATCCATTAACTGTTCTTTAACTTCAGCTTGTGTGACTTTGTGACTTTAAAAGGTAAACTCAATGTTCTTGTTAATGTCACTCACAGGCTTGTTATTTTGTCTTTCAGTCTGTCTTTGTGAATTTTTTTTTTTTTTCCCCTCGACAAATTGATGACATTTCCTCCACAAACGTCGGTTCAATTGGTTGGCTAAGTTTGGTGTACTAGCATTATATAAAGAGGTCCATCAAGTACGATCTAATTTGCAACTCTGCATCCCACAATTTTCAGCCATTAGCACCCATTTGTGACTGACAAATGAAGATGACCTGCCCTTACTCTTACAGTGCTTAGCACTTTTCCTTTACTCCCTCTATTTGCTTCCATTTCTCCAGTATGTGTGTGTGTGTGTGTGCGTGTGTGTGAGTGTGTGTGTGTGTGCGCGCATGTGTGTGCGTGTGCGTGTTTAACTGTTCAGTGTGTTAATTGTCCCTGTGCTCCCTCTGAAAGGTATTGTGTGTCTGTGCACTGTGTCCATGACTGTGCAACGGTTGTAAAGTAGAAATACAGTATATGTGCAGATAGACACACACACGCACGCACGCACGCACGCACGCACGAACACA
>NC_085006.1:18128816-18136316 GCF_963854185.1 Sardina pilchardus | reverse complement strand
CTGTAGAGGGAAAAAAAAAGTATACAAAGGTGTACTGAATATTGTTAATATCTGTTATATTTCATTGTTCTAGTGGTGGTGGGAAATAAATGGAGGCTCTCACTGAGCAAAGTGGCCCTGCTGCAGTACTTTCATTTGTCCTTGTGTGACACACACACAGGGAACGAAAGGGAAAGGCATTTAAAATTAGTAGCTTCGGCTGGGATAACAGCAAGCAGGGCAACCCTACTAATACGGTTTAAAACAGCACACCCATCCACCTATCCACCTGTCCCATGGAGGCTTTCGGGAGGATGGAAATAGAGTGGCGTAAATCTGTAGGAAAAAAAACAACAACATCCACCGTCAACAACAACAACAACAACAACAGCAGCAGTAGCAGTAGCAGCAAAACAACAATAAACAAGCACATAAAGCCTGCAATAACCCAGCAAGTGGGCTGCGTGTTTTTTGGAGGGGAGACTCCAACATGCAGGTGTTTGTGCAAATTATCTTAACCGAATTTGACAGAATCCACCTATCAGGCGGTAACTACGCGACGAGTTAATTAAAGGATTTACGGAGCTCTCCTGTGTGTGTAATCTTAGAAAAGGCGAAAGGCAGAAAAAATAAACAAAAATCTGTGAGCAAAGCCAATATGGAAATGCTCGCATGCACTCACACACACACACACACACACACACACACACACACAAACATGCAGGGAGGCGAAACTAAATGTTTTCCTCCATCTGAAACAAAGTAGCTTGTCCCATACTCCAGGGGAGAATAAGTTGCAATGACAGCAATGATACTCCACTTATCTTAATGGCACATCTACCCACCACAGAGCCGAAGCCGGCATTGTCCATCTTTTGGCCATCGCCCAACACTTGCAGACGGGCCAGGGCGGGGCAGGGTGGGGTAGAGATGCCCACCATATGTGTGGCACCTGGCACGGCTCCACCAGCTCCTGCGTGGATGGGTGTTTGGGGTGGGGGGGGGGAGGGGTGTGTGTGGGGGGGGTGGAGGGTATGGGCACCAGAGACCTGGCAGTTTTGTTGTGCTTCGAAAAGGACATGTCGCAGTGCTCATCTTTACAGAGAGGTGCTAGCACCTCGTAATGAGTTCAGCAGCCCACATCTGTCGCACCGGCGCACCTTGCCAAGGTGAGGCGTCCGGCCGGCGATGCGAGGCGAAGCCCCTGCCCTCGGCGAGCGAAGATGACATTGTTTTCTTTTCGACGGTGGCGAGGAGAGAGCCGCGAGGTAGAGAGAGAGAGAGAGAGAGAGAGAGAGAGAGAGAGAGGGAGACCGCGGGCACGAACGCGCCATGACAGATGTGCTCGCCGGGGCCGCCTGGCGTCGGCTGCCAAGCCGAATCGGAAGCGGAGGCGCTCACGCGGAAGTCCCGAACACCTGTTGAAGGGCGCTGGTGGTGGTGATGGCAGGCTTCTTTGGAAAACTGTTGAGGAAAACATTTGATGAAGCCAACACTCTCGTCTGTGGTCAAATGTCTATATGCAGACTCGCCGTTTAACTGGCTCATTGGGGTTTTACATCATATTGCAAATGCACTGTGATGCACCATTAGTCTCAACGAATGCTTCCTCCTCATCATCACTTATTTAACTTATTTTATTTCACTTTGATGCAACCAAAGCTCATAATTGCATGTACCTCACTGCTCATGTTTCCCTGATTAAATTTTTACATCCCCATCAATTATGCAGTCCTTTATGCATAATGCACCACTCACGGACTTTTTTGCTCCAGAAACTTTTTTGGGGGGGGAAGGAAAGATTTTTTTTTTCTTCTTTTTCATTTGCTTCAATAAGACACAACAAGCCTTTGATGAGGCTCCTGTAACACATGCAAGTGATAATGAACGGGGCTTATGTGTTTTTATCTTCGGCGAAGATGAACGTTTCAATAGAACGAGATGAGAAAAGCGGTAAAATAACCTGAAGATTACTAGGAACGAAATGAAACTGATATTCAGCGCCGTGCGGCACAGTACATTTTTACTGGCAGCATCCGCAAAAAAGAACATCAACAAAAAAAGAGGGTCTTTTGTCTCAGCAATTTGGAAACAGCTTCGCCTGATAACAAATACATCTACCGGGAGAAAACAAACAAGGTCGAGATCCCACGAGGCCAGAGGTGCTGCTGGATTAATTCAAACGCTCGCCTGCCGAAGTCAGTTCAGGACTGTATTTGTCATCTGCTTACACACGGTGCACATAGAGCGCAAATATTAAAAAGCTTTTTGAGGTGAGCGGCGAGGCCTTGGAGATTATCATCCGCCCGGGTCGAATCCTTGTGATTCTGCAGGCAGTCGACCGGTGTGTGTGTGTGTGTGTGTGTGTGTGTGTGTGTGTGTGTGTATGTGTGTGCGCGTGTGTAAGTGTGTGTGTGTGTGTGTGTGTGTGTGTGTGTGTGTGTTTGTATGTGTGTGTGTACATGTGTGTATGTGTGTGTGTGTGTGTGTGGGGACGGGGGGTGGTTCCATCCATGGTTGTGAATGATCCATCGAGATCGACCGATTGAATTTCAAAAGAGGAGGAAGGGGGCAAGATCATAAAAAATACATGCCTTCCACATGCTGTTTACACATGGAACCAGCCTACAGTATGTGGCGCGTCCGTCCGCGCATAATGGTATCTCACCGGGGCTCAGCAGAGCATCGGCACGAGAGCGGCGGAGAATAAAGAGATGGATCTGATATTGGTGAGGCGGAGGGGCAAACTGGAGGGCTCTCTCCGGCGGAGGCGTTCATCTCCCCGCTGGAACCTTTGAGGTAAAATCCATTCAAGATGGATAAGTGGGAACAGGAGGCATAAACAGTAGTGCTAGGTTCATGCAGATAGCTCTTGACTTTAAAGGATTACAAGTCTTTTCTTTAATGGCGGTGTGAAGGCAGCGAGGAGCGATTCCACTCAAAATGGGGGGAATAAAGGCAACGAGAACAACCGGTAGGCGCCAGAAATTGGTCGCGACCGGCAAAAACCGGCGGTCTCGCCTTAAGCGGGCGACGGCGAAACGAAAGCATTTTCTCTGGGAGGGCGTCCTCGTCCTGTCGAGCCCGTGGCTATCGAGGTGAAATCCTTTTTCCCCGAGACACGACGGGACGTCGGCAGCTCTCGCGCCACTGGGCCAGTCAGGGCTTGAGGAGCCTTCAGCTCGTCCGCGCTCACCTCACCTCGCCGAGACCCAGCCCGCCCGGGGGTGAACTCCCTCGAGGGGCGCGGGACAACGCGAGATGCCATTGCAGAGGAAGAGGCCACATGGCAAGGGCTGACAGCATCGGAGACGTGATTGGCTCCCCAGGAAGGGTGGGGTGGGGTGAGGTGATGGTTATGGTGGTGTGTGTGTGTGTGTGGGGGGGGGGGGGGGGGGGGGGGTCAGCTGCAGAGTCTGGCAGCAGGAGAATATTGGCAGCAATGAACAGATGGTCAGAGGGAGAGAGAGAACGAGAGAGAGCATGATAAGGAGCAAGCAAGAGAGCGATAGAAAGAGAGAGGGAGAGAAAGATAGAGAGAGAGAGAGAAAGATAGAGTGGGAGGCAGAGAGGGAAAGAGAAACACAGAAAGAGTTATAAGGGCTGATAGTGAGAGAGAGAGAGAGAGAGAGAGAGAGAGAGAGAGAGATTTGTGAAGAGAGAGAGATATGGAGAGGGTAGGACGTGTGGGCGCCAGAGAGCCAGATAGAGAGGGAGTCCCACGCCTGCGAGCGGCCGCTGGACGCCTGAAGCGGAGAAGGCAGGAAGAGTACTGACGAGCTGCGGAATACGCCGAGAAGAGACTCCCTCTCCTCCTTTAACCTCGGCGAGAAACATCCCACTGACAGCCCATTCCACTCACTGCATCTTTGCCCCTGTCACCTCCATTTTGGCTCTGCCGCTTAAATCCCCCTTAATGGCGGAGCCCAGCAGTTTTGCAGTGTTAGGCACAATTGTGTGTCATCTCGGTGAGTTTCAGCCCACATACATGGCTCATCATAAAGTGAGTAAGTGCTGTAGAGAGAAGGGATGGCGGGCCTTGCGTAAGCGTGAATCATCCATTACATTTAAGTTATTGTGCTTTTTTGGATTCTCTCTGTCGGTGTATTTTCCCTCACCGTGCAGGTGTTATTCATTAAGGTCCCTAAGTCAATATTGACATTATTTTCCCCAACGTAATTTATTTGCGTATTGTAATATCGCACACTTTCACTGGATGTTGTACGAGCAGCGCTTTGTGTCTTACACAACTGAATGAAGTAATCTAGCATCAAATTGGCCACCGGATTCTATTAGAATTGAGTGGCGAAATCCCAAGACTGAATCCCACCAGTAACCAGGAAGCCTGGCTGACTCTGAAGGTCCCAGGGGACTGAAGCTCAGCGCTTTCATGTAAAGCACAGGTTTACATTGATATACTGTATACAGAATGCTACATGTATTTTGGTGGTGACTGTGTGTGTCACCAACCATTGCTGACTCCAGAATCAGTGCGCTTTTCCTGGGCTTTTTCTTCTTCTTCTTTTTGCAAATTTACGGGTCATTTTTTAGTCATCCGAAATGTGGGAGAAGTGCTGGTTTTTGATCTCTTTCCTCTCTGTCACGGGCAAAAAGAGCAAGGGAGAGAGAAGGAGAGGGAGAGGGGAATATTTAAATGCATGCTGTCACATCTTTGAGGTTGCTCCCCTGAAAACTGCACAGATGGTAATATAACTAATCATCAAACAAAACAGGTTGCACCATTCCTCAATTAAATCTCGCCGACTATCCAACGGCACGGTGAGAGAGAGAGACGTGTGAGCAAAACCCACAGCCCATAGAAATTCGTGCACTGTGATGGAATTCAAAAGCAACTCGCACATGTGCCAAATTGGTAGGGTTTTTTCCCCCCCTCATCTCAAAGGCAAATGCTTACAGGTGGGAACGAATCTTCAAACTGTGTTTTGTAACACCGCAATCCCTTTATGATCACTGAGTTGACACTTTTTTGTTTGTTACATATAGGAAAGCAAGCTGCCGCGGTCAGATCAGATGGTCAGTGCTCTGCTGGGAAGACATTAGAGGCTTAATGACGATTTTGTGACACCCACAAAAGGGAACTGCTGAAGTGAAATACTGAGACGGTCCATGGAAGGCTACACCTTGTTGACAGGTAACAGGAGAAGTGTTGGCTTGAATCAACCTCAGCAAGGTCACAGAGGTGTCACACAACAATGCGATGTTCTTTCAAGCATCCTTTCACACTTACACTTGTGAAGGCTAGAGTTGTGCTGGTAACAAAACAAATGTGACATGATTTCCACTGAGCTGTAAACTAAAATGACACAAAAAAAAAATAATCTTTTGTTAAACAAAAATATTGTGCTGCCACGAAAAACTCGAAGTCACTGAGACACAGCTTGCGACTTTGGCGATTCCATTCATGCCGTCGTTAGTTGGCTAACACCTCGCGTTTTGTGTATTTTCCTCACTTAGGGCTATTCATGCAGTTTGATCGCGAGTCCTGCGAATAAGCCGTGAGCAGTGACGCGTGATGTTTTCCCCGAAGGCATGCGTCACGATGCTCTGATGCTCATCAGCTAAACTCTCCTATGGCTTAGGCTACGAGACACACATACATGCCTGAGACGCACATACGCGCTGGCCTTGCAGAAGATGAGAAAAAAGAGACGACAAACGTGGGGAAAAAAAACAAAAGAGAAGGCGGAAAAAGAAAAGAATCTTGGATTTTGCCGTTTCAAAGTTTTTTGAAATGCAGAAGCAGTCAGTGGAAACAACGGCGGCAGCTGCATGGCGAAGCTGTAAGCCATCTTCGCTCCGAATGCAAATACTCAATTATGCTAATGAATCAGTCTTTGTTATGGCCCCAGAATGAGCGGTGGTGGTGGCGGCAGCAGCATCAGCGCAACAACAATGGCTTCTCTAACTGCACAAGCTTCGGCCACAGTCACTCTTCGACTCGTGGTGGATATCTGGAGAATCATCTCACACTCTTTCCCCAGTGAATGTGTGTGTGTGTGTGTGTGTGTGTGTGTTTGTGTGTGTGAGAGAGAGAGTGTATGTGCGTATGTGTGGTGGGTTGGATGTGTGTGTGTGTGTGTGTGTGTGTGCGTTGTGTGCGTGTATGTTGGGTGGGTTGTGTGGTGTTTGGGGGTGCTTGTCTCTGGCTTCTTTTGCTGCAGGGGGTGCATAAAGAGATCAAAATCCAAAGTGGGTAATTAAATTTCGAAATCAACTCCATTTTCCATGCAGCGGCCTGTGAGGAAAGCAGCTGCCTCTGGCCCTCTTTAATGGGCATTTGCAAAAAAACACAAAACAATCTTTGCCTCGTATCTGGAGCAACTTTATGCCATAACAAGATTGATGACGCTGGATAAGAGGGAAGGAGAGTGAGAGAGAGAGACAGAGAGAGAGAGAAAGAGAAAGAGAATGAGAGAGAGAGAGAGACAGAGAAAAAGAGAGAGGGTGAAAGAGTGCCCTGGTGCATTTTTTGCTACGGTACATAATTCCACACCTTAAAGATGAAATTGGAGTCCCCACTGACCAGCCCGACAGTAGAGCGCCAGGCTGTCTCTCTCTCTCCCTCTCTCTCTCTTTCACTCTCTCTCACTCTCTCTCTCTCTCTCTGGGGTCAGCCTACTTTCTTCCTCTCTCATCTCGCGTACCTCGCCACCACCCAGCAGCGGGCCAGAGACACTCCAGGCCATGCACCATGGAATGCATTTGGACTGGGTCGGGCCCATCAGAGCACCAACTCCCCCACCACACACACACACACACTCACACTCACACACACACACACACACACACACACACACACACACACGCACACACACACACACACACACACACACACACACACACACACACACACACACACACACACACACACACACACACACACACACACAGACACATACATTCACAGAGACACACACACACACAGACACATACATTCACAGAGAGACACACACACACACACACACACTCACAACCACACACAACCACTGCTTCCATGCCCTCACTCCTCATCTTAGAGCTGACTATAAACCCTGCAGTATTGCAGCTAACATACCGAGAACTACTGTAATATGAAGATGCTAAGGAAATATCCATCTCCACTGTTCTTTAAATCTAGTCCAAGAACTGTTTCTGTTTGTTGATGCACTGGGTGAAGTCCCTGGCAATACATCTTACGCCATTGCCCAAAAATCTCTCTGTGTGTGTGGGAGTGCATCAGACTGTTTTCAATTTTTGTTTTTTTTGTTACTGTAATCGACAGAGGGATGAGAATGACTTCTGTAGTGGCAGTTGATAGAGGAATGGATTGGAAAAGCCTGGACATCAGAGACCTTATAAGAACCTTGCGAGGCTCTTCTGACAATAGGTATCTCCATATCTCCAGCTGGAGCAGAGTCTGAAGATTCTTCAAAGGGCTCTTGTGCGAATGGACTGACAACAGGTATAACAGTCTTCTTCCTTTATTGCCATTGGGACATTGGCGTTTCAAAAATCATGCAT
>NC_085006.1:18071316-18121316 GCF_963854185.1 Sardina pilchardus | reverse complement strand
ACTCGTTCCATCGACTGTACTGATGATGAGAAGCGGCACTAATGTGAACGCACGCCGCTGACCCGAATGGACGGGAAAAGCACAATGTGAGGGCCGATTTGCATAAACGGTGTGTCATAGTTGCAATACTTCTGAGCACTCTAGAATTGAGTGAATGCAATTTTCCTCGTACTTGGCGTCTTTAATTTCATGCAAATGCAAGTACATAAAAGTGTCCACAGGCACAGTGAGTGGCTATTAATCTCCGGACAGAACCAAGTTCAACAAACAGGACGTTACTGAGAAAGACGAGGAAAATAATCCAATCAATTACATGAACTGTTGCGACAACATGCTCTTGTGGGGTTTTTTTCTTCCATTTGCATGAAGAGTTCGTTCGGTAATTTGTAGGCGCTTGCTATTGGCGAGGCGTCTTCATCTGTCAAACGGCGTAGGCGGGACCCCGCTGGCGGAGACGCGCTAGAGGCAGCGAGGGCTGAAGTGGCACTTTCTCGTTCTGTCGCGGAGAGCATCTCTTCCCCAACGCGGGCACGGTGACGGTATCGCTGCCTCCGGATCGGGCACTTGACAGGAGAGATTCGAGGTCGCTGCCTCACGCTCGGAGTCCATGTAATTCCCCCCCCTCCTCAGTCACAAACTTCATCAGCACTACCTGGATAAATCTCCAGTCTCATCACAGAGAAGACGCAAGTCGGACGTGGCCGTGGGAAAAAGGACACGAATATGATCTTCAAACAGCACTTGTTCTTCATGCTTTACAGCGCATGTGGACTTGTCATTAAAGGTAGGAGCTCTCACATTACCCCCGTATTTGCGGACTCTGGGCGTGGTAGGGAGTCTTGGTGCAATAACTAGCGCAAGGACACTGTCCTTATTAAGTGAATGACTTCCGAAACATGTTTTCACACAGGGCAGTTGTGGTTGAGGTACATAAAGGGATCCTGTTTCGGCTGCCTATGGACCGTGACATTGCACTGTTCGTTAATGAGAACACGTATACTTGCATCGAGCCAGTCAACGTTATACTGGTGCGCAAGTTCGGGAGCCAGACCACCCGAAAAGACGTGATAAATGCTTGCGCATTTTAACAGCAAACTTTGGCGAATGCCCATATATCATGCGTTAGAATATCTGTTGACACGCTCGTTTTGTTGCTGATTTTACACTTGAGTCTGTGGTATGTTCGCCTATGTTTGGCTACTGTATTGGGACACATGAGCGAATAAAACAGAATGTGCACAGAACAGGCATGCAACATCATGTCCCAGATATTCTGCAAATTTGCGCCTTGTGTTAACTGTGCAGATAAGTCTTGGAAATACAATAGACGCACCACGCAGAATGTAAAATGTAACGGGCATTGTGCTCTCTGTCATTCACTGTATTTATGCCTAGAATAGGGAATTTGGTAGTTAACTTCAGGATTCTCAGTTGTGCAGGGGCTGCTGCTCTGACCCAAACGTGGCATTTGCAGTAGTCTGCATCTTGGGGTCGTCGTCGCCCAAGATTTTCTGTATCCGTCATCTGCTAACCATCTCTGTTTATAGCAGATTTCTTGTAAAGGCATCGTCCTCTAGGCCAAGTGCATCAGTTATCTGTTATGTATCTAATTGTAGGCTTCCAATGAACTTGTTTATGTTATTATAATTTTTTTGCCAATGAAACGCAGTGCCGTTGCTGTTTTAACGCGGCCCCGACGGTTGTTGTTATAATGCTGTGCACGAACAGTTAGGTCAAGCGAGAGAACATGTTTGATGGGAGAGGTGAGATGAGGGAGAGGTGTTTGGCGGCTACTTTTACAAAACCAGATGACACACCCACCCAGCCAACGCCCATGACCACTATCAGCTGGCGAGGGTAGGCTACTGACCACCAGTCCATCATTAATCATTACGGCTATGAAGGCAGTGTGAGGAAAAATAAATAAGTAAACTTCACAGATAAATAAATAAACTTCCCCGTCGTCGCTGAGGAGATATTGATTCGGTTTGTTGTTATATAAATAATGACTTTGCCGATGCCCTTGACATGAGATGTTATTTCTTCGCAAGTTTGGATGATTCTTGGTTTCCTTCTGTGTGTTGCCTACTTTATCGCTGTGTGTAAAAGTGGATGGTAAAAGCTAGTTTCAACTGGTATGTTCGGCCCAGTCTGAGCTGTCCCTCTGCTTGTCTGAGTGGAATTCTTATGCATTCCAAGACTCTTCTGTCAGTTTCTTGGGTTTAACGGCAATACATGCAGGCTGTTGCTCTGAAGTCAACAACCAAACAGTTGATTCCACTGAGACATCCTGTTAACAATAACAATGACACCTTTCCATCAGCACATACAGACGATAGACAGAATTTCTCACACACACACACACACACACACTCACTCACAGATATCCATAACAGAATCTCCCTCATACACACGCACACAGATTGTCTTCCTCCGTCAGTGGTGAGGCTTCAGAATGCTGAGCTTTCTAATGATACATGATAGCCATTATTTTGCATCCAATGAATGAGATGAAATGTAGTGCTTGTAAATAAAGCACCTGCAGCATCACATTTTCTGGACTTTGGCAAGCGCCCCTCTCCTGCTCCCTCCCTCCCTGTCTACCCCTCCGTGCCCACCTTTTCATGCTTTATTGTTTGTGTGTGTGTGTGTGTGTGTGTGTGTTGGCATATGCCCGCCTCCTCTCTGATGTCTCTCTACCTCCAAAACTCTTAGGCTTTTTTCCTTTTTCAGCAAGAGAACAGCGCTAACCTCGGCTGTTTTTTTCCTAATAGCGGCACGCCGCTAATTACTCCAGGGAGAGGGTCGGCTGGTCAGAGATCTCTCCCCCGACCGTCTCCGCCTCACTTATTCCCCCTCGTCCCCTGAGTCAGGCCTGGGTCTCAGTGGACTCACCCCCCCCCCCCCCCCCCCACGCATCACCTCAGCCGCTGATTCAAGAAAAGACACAACCTTACCACATCTGGGGGGGAGGAGGGGGGGTGGGGGAGTTTATGTGGGTCCTGAACAACAACTGCATAAATTGGACCTGTGGGGACAGGCGATCCCTAAACCTGCCACGCTGCTTTTATGCGCCCAGGAAGGGCTCTGGGTGAACGCGTGCCAGGAGCCAGAATTTGATCGTGTGCCAGCATTGCGTTGTGACTGGAGAAAGCAGCTAGTGTTGTGCATACCATACCAGGAGACTAACCCTTGTTGCCCCACTACCATTAACACCACAGCCATCCCCTCTGTCCCCAGTTCCCTGTCCCTCCCTCTGCTGCTGCTGCTGGCCAAGGGTGAGGGGCTTAGCCCCGCGGAACGCTTCTAAGCCGCTGAGCTCGGACGAACTGGAGCTGCCGGCAGTGCTGTGTACCGCCGCATATCATTAATCCCGCAGCAGGGACGGCCGGCTGAGCCCGGAACTGATCCGGAGCCCCCCCCCCTCCACCCCTGCCCACCCCAGACACACACCCACCCACCCACACACCCAGCTCTAGCGCCTATGGAGCCAGTGGCCGACTGCGCTCAGATCAGGCAAGCTGGCGTACCAGGGTGCAAAAAGCTCCAGCGAGAAAGTGGAGGGACTGCGGGGGTGGGTGGGTGGGTAGGTGGGTAAAGGGTAGGGATTTGTTTCCCTGCTGCTCGTTTGGCTGTTTTCTTCCTTCCCCGTATAACTGCAGCTTTTTGGGCTTCCAGTTCACTCTACCAAACACATCCCTGAATATTTCTCTACATTATTCTTATGATGTGTTTACTAGTTTGGTGTTATCTCCACATTAGAGGGGACTGCGGGGGGATTGTTGCATGCTGGTGTGCGTGTCTTCTTTTTTTTCCCTTTTTCTCTTTCTGGAGGGACGACCAGCGTGAACTTGCATTGATGTGGGCGCCTGATCCTGAGGAGAGAAAGAGACCGACCGAGGCAGAGACGGAGCTTTTGTCCTTTATTTGTGTGTTGTCCTTGGATAGTGATGCGCCTCATGTCTAGCGCCGAAACCCCCTTCTGATGTCGTGCCAGTGCCAACCAACACACTTCACTGCTGTCAGTGTGGAGAGCTCAAAGCAACAAGGCAAAAGAGTCGCGCAGCGTCCCCCTTTACTTCAGGGAAACTTTGGAAGTTTTTTCAGCCCCCTCGGCAACGATTGAGGCGGTCCTCAACTAATTCAGGTGCATGGGCAATTAAAAGTCTATGATTATGAAAGACCCCCTTAATGAAAGGACATATATCGTTCGCCGTAGGAGATTAAAACAAGTGAACTGATAAACGTTTTTTTGTGACACAGTCAGTTAATAAGATCACCTACCTTTGGGCAAGCAGACACAGTAATTAGATTCTGTTTGGAGCCTGTGGATGTTGAAAAAGAATGTGCCGAGAGATAAAGAGGGCTCTCTGATTTTTTCTGAAGCAAAATATAAAAATGTGCTAAAATTGAGATAAATGAGGGAAAAAATGAATTGGCAATCAAAGTGAGCTTAGACGTTCACTTATCCTTACCTCTTTTTCATGCCTTCTGATTCCTGCTATCTCAGACTTAAGGTCTCATAGTTAGCCACCCCTGCACTTCAAAAGCCCCATGGAGAGAAGTAATTGTCAGGTTGTTTTTGTTATTTTTCTGTAGTTGTTGTTTAATGTTAAGAGGCAGGTAGATGTTGAAAAGTACAGTGCTGACAAACAGAAAAAACACACTTCACATACCTCACAATTAATCCTAACTGTTAGCTACCTGTCAGCAGACTGCAAGCTAAATCATACCTTGACCTCGTCCATAATCTAAACTTCACAAACATATGTAAACAATATAATACTAACATATATACAATTATAATAACAACCATTTATCTTAGCAAAAAAAAACAAAAAACATAACTCTTCCTTGCTAATGAATCAATATTAGTAGGTGGTACATGGCAAAGGAAGGCATGTCCAAATGAAGTGAAGCCCATCTGAGATTTATAATTATAGAATTTACAATTAACATCTACACAGTTTAGATATAAAACAGCAATGAGACTAGGAGACTAGCTCCCATTGAGTCATCCTATATGCTGACTGCTATGTTGCCATAACAGTACAACCATGCTAACTCACACATCTGAAATATTTCAAGCACTCGAGTGCCACGCTTCATGATACTATACCTCAGAGATGTCTGAGTGCCCACATCATGTCGAGGGGCCATCCAGTGTGGCTCGTCTCTGAAAACAAGATGTCCCAGTGGCAAGTAAACATCACAGGTACTTTCAATCCCTGGATGTGCAGTTTATTTATTTATATATATATATATTTTTTTAAAAGAAAAGCAGGAGAGATGCACTCCAGTCAACAGCAGGCTGGACTAGCCACACAGCATGCGGATGCTCTAAAGCACTCGTTAAAACAAGCCTTTTGAGAGCAGATTGGCCATGAACCACCCGCAGCCGTGAAAGTGAACTGTGAATCCTCGGGCTCAGGAGACCTGCTCACGCGGTGATCTCAGAATTACTCCTCGGAACGTGTTGTTTTGCCTCGCCTGCTATACAGCGGCCCTGCCGACCGAGAGCCTGACTAGTTTCTGCCGTACATGTATGAGAGATGGACATTCACATGGTGAAAAGCAGAGAAACAAAAATAGACATTCGTTTTTTTTGGGGGGAATTTTTTTTTGTCATTCTCAATATTGTTTGGCGGCAATCAAGAATAGAAATGACTTGGTCGCTAAGACAGTGTGCCACGAGAAATGCATTGTCGCCGAAACAACACGAGATGTGAATGGAATGTGTTATCTGTGATGTGTTAGAGAGGCACTAAATTTACCACCTCGCAGAGATAATTGGCTACAGTGTGTCTGAGTTTCTCTGTGTTGTTCATGACAGGCTCTTCGCTTTACCATAAGCAACAGGTGAGAAAACAGAAAACAACACATACAGTAGGCATAGCTACTGTACCCAGACAAACAGTACACACAGACAGAATGTAGCTTCAGATGTCATCCTGCTCAAGGGACATGAAGTGTAATTGTTATTGTGATTTAGAGAAAAAAAAGAAATGACAAAAATCCTTGTTTGTGTCTTATAAAACTCCTTTACTTTATAATGCAATCTCACCTCTTTTTCTCTCTAAGTTTTGGCAGCAAAACTGCGAAGAAACATTCAGGCACATAAAGGGGGCTTGGTTGAGTAAGAAACAGTGTAGCAGAGGCAAAAACACACCCAGTGTGTACACTGAGAACGAGTGGACGGGGAAGAGAGATAAACCATTAGAGAAGACACAAGGTTGTTTTGGTTTACTGTATGTATTTTTTTTCTCTTCCTCTCCATTTACAGTACTCCATACCTCCCCCCCCTCTCTCTCTCTCTCTCCCCTCGCGCTCGGCCTATCGGCGCTCGGGAATTCAATATACGGGCCGGAGAGGAGCTGAAAGTTCATTTCATGGCCGTCCGCAGGCCTGACCTTTAAACAGGCTTCCTTGGCCCCTCATCTCTGCTTAAGCAGGGAGAGAGAGGCTGGCCGTGGACGGGACACAGACAATGAATCTCATTTATTTCATGGATAGCCTCTCCTTCTCCTCCTTCTCTCGTTCTCGCTCTATCCCTCTCTCCCTTTCTCTGTCACTATCTCCTCGTCCACCTCTCCATCTGTATATCATAGTTTCTCGTTTCTCTCTCTCTCTCTCTCTTTCTTTCATTCATTCACTCTCTGTATAGCACGCTCTCTATCTGTCTATCTATTTTATTTCCTCCTAGCTGCTCTTTCTCTTGATATTTTCTTGCCCTCCATTCCAGCCATCTCTCTCTGTCTCTCTCCCCCAAACTCATCTCTTTCACTCCCCCTCTCTCCCTCCCCCTTCTCACTTTCTCTCTCTCTCCATCTCTCTCTCTCTGTCTCTCTCTGTGTGTCTTTGCAGTCCCAAATAAAGAGTCAGACTATGCGCTTCTCTTGGGTTATCTTGTGATATTCGATATTGTGGCGCTCTGCCGTTCAGTGGCCACTACTGTTCTTGTGTGTGTGTGTGTGTGTGTGTGTGTGTGTGTGTGTGTGTGTGTGTGTGTGTGTGTGTGTGTGTGTGTGTGTGTGTTGTCTGTGCATCTCTCTACTGCCGTTCGCTCATGGTACTCCATTCAGAGCTGTCTCAATAGGCACACTGCTATTGAATGGGAAAGCTATTCCTAAAAATATGTCACTCTCAACGGCCGACGAGGTTTGCTCGAACGTGTCCAGGAGAGAGAAAAAAAAACAGCTATACTTTGTGGGCATGTAAACGACAGATGCCATGCGTCAGCCTTGAATGGCTTCAACGGTTTCCGCAAAAGGACACACACACACACACACACACACACACACACACACACACACACACAACAAAAGTGATGTGAGACAAATGATTCGATGTCACCATGCATGTCAGTTACGGAAGAGGTGGGCTAGTGGAGGCAACGTCAGCATCAGACAAGAGGCGGAGGGGGGTGACGACCGACGGGGACGGGCAAAGAAGGAAGCGGAGAAGAAGGGAAAGGAAACACACACGCCCCTGTCGCGTGACGATGCGTCCCGACGACGATGTTTGTGTGGCAACATAATGGGGGCAGATAACGCGGGGGTCTCAAATTGAAAGTGTAATCAAAGATTAAACACACGGAGGCGAGGGCCCGCTTAATATCCAGCGCGCATTTACGCCGATACGGGGGGACAGAGGAGTGAAATAATTGATTTCTGTCCTTAATTCACTCGGTGAGACAATTTAATCTAATCAGGGGGAGCGGGAGGCCCTCGGCTAGCAGTGCTGCATGTGGCCGTGTCGCCGGCTCGCCGGAACGGAGAGAGAGCGAGAGAACAAAAGCAGGACAGGAGAGAGACAGAGAGAGAGACAGAGAGAGAGGGTGAGAGGGAGAGAGAAACAGACAGAGAGAGAGACATAGAGAGAGAGAGAGAGAGAGAGGATGAGATGGAGACAAAAGGGTATGGAGTGGGATAGAGACATTGAGAGGGGTAAATATGGTTAGACAGAGACGCTGTCTAATGCCTCTCCTGTGTGTCATGGACATCAGGCCTCGTGTCCTGTCTTTATACCCACACACACACACACACACACACACACACACACACACACACACACACACAAACACACACACACTTTATACCCAGGGCTATGTGGTCAGTGATCATTGGTACAGCGTTCTGTAGGTGTCTGTGTGGCTGTGCTTCTCATGTGAAGAATCAAGTATTGATGTAAGAATATCTCCCCCTCTCTCTCTCTCTCTCTCTGTCTGTCTCTCTCTCTCTCTGTGCATTGTTTAATTTATGTGAGGAATTGTTAAGGGCAGTGCAGTTTTAAATTAATCGCACACCATAACATGAAAATGTGTGGGTTTGTACTTCCCTTAGGCTCAATTAGTACAACACGCTCTGGATGTGTGTGTGTGTGTGTGTGTGTGTGTGTGTGTGTGTAGAACATAGAGTAGGTGGATGCCAGCAAGCCTGTGTCACTTGCGCCCCCAGAAACATATCCTCTGGTGCTACTATCTACAAAGTTATGGGTGTCACACATGCAGTCCCCAGGCAGTGGGCCCGTTTATTCACGGCCAAGAGATGTGTTCGGCATCAACCCAGCAGACCACAACACCACCACAATACACCTACTCCCCCCCCCCCCTCCTCCCATCCCCCCAGGGGAGCTGGTCTACATGTGGCTCTAAAGGAAAAGGAGAGGAGAGGAAAAAAGGAAAACGGAGAGACACAGACGCAAGCGACAAACTTAACTTGATGCATGTTTATGGCTTTTATTGATTTGATCTTTTCTGAGGTTCCCCCAGGCTTCCAGAGGAGGCGCCTGTGTGTGTGTGTGTGTGTGTGTGTGTGTGTGTGTGTGTGTGTGTGTGTGTGTGTGTGTGTGTGTGTGTGTGTCTGTGTCTGTGTGTGTGTGCGTTTGTGTTTGTGTGTGTGTGTGTGTCCGTGTGTGTGCGGGTGTGTGTGCGTGTATGTGTGTGTGTGCGTGCACGCGCGTGTGTGCAGACAGTGCGAATGTGGGCAGATTTGTGAGGGAAGGTTGGGTGGTGGTGCTGCTGCTGGTGATGGTGGTGGTGCGGGTGGTGGTGGTGGTGATGGTGGTGGTGGAGGCTGTCAGGGGTGGTGATGGGGGTTGGCGAGACCGAGGGAGGATGTGGAGAGGGGCGATGTGGGTTGGGGAGGTGGAGGAGTCAGAGGTGGGGGTGGGAGGTGGGGTGGGGGGATGAAAGCGCTGAAACTCCATGTCCTTATAAAGACGGATCAGCACTTCGAACGGGAGCTGCATACCGATTGTAGGGGATGGCAAAGCTTGCAGCCAGAGAGCAAGCTTTACTGCAAAAAAAGTCCTCAAAGCTGCTAAGCTGGGGGAGAGAGAGAGAGAGAGGGAGAGAGAAGGGACAGAGGGAGAGAAGGTGTGTGTGTATGTGCATGTATGTGTGTGTGCGTGTGTGTGTGTGAGAGAGAGAGCGAGAGAGAGACAGTGATGTGGGAGTTGGAAGGACGTAGGCTTTACTTTTTAAAAAAGGAGGTAATTGCAAAGCGGTGAATACATGGAGGAATGAAGAGAGCAATTCTGTCTGAGAGAGAGAGCGAGAGATACAGAGCGATACAGAAAAGAGAGAGAGACAGGGAAAGAGAGAGAGAGAGAGAGTGAGTGAGTGAGTGAGTGAGTGGGTGGCAAGGGAGAGAGGGATATATTAAGCCATATAAAAGCTAGCGAAGAATTGTGTTTGTGGTTGTAAAAGGAGAATTTATTAATTATACCTACTGCACGCTTCAACCCCTCCCGCCGCCCCCCCCCCCCCCCCCCCCCCCCCCCACACACACACACACACACACACTCAGCCCCACCCCTAGTGACCCCTCTGTGCAAAGGGAGCACACTGCCACTGCTGTTGATGTTTTTTTCGCAGTCAGCCTTCAAACACACTCAGTCTGGATGATGTGGCAGCCTGATAGACAGGTAAGAGAATTGGGCGCATCCTTTTGAAGTCGCCACCACATCCATACGTGCGCATGCTCTTTTGTCATTCCACTGGGCAGGTCACAAAGAGAAGAGTTCTGAGAGGTTTATTCCAGGTTTCCAGTAGAAATATTAGCATTCCCCAACACTAGTAATGACCAGCTTCATTAGAGAGCTGGGGTGCGGTGTGGGGTTGAGGGGGTCTGCAAAAAAATTGGTTGTGTGTGTGTGTGTGTGTGAGTGTGTGTGTTTGTGTGTGAATGCACAGTGCTCTTGCTAGTTCGGCGGCCAACACGACAGGTGCTCCACCCCCCCCCCCCCCACACACACACACACACACTTTTTTTCTCGGATTCGACACGTTGAGCGGCAAGCTCCGCTCGGGCCTCGGGCCATCTCGTCCCAACGTTGTCGTCGGCGCCGGCGTAATGTTTGGGCCACGCTGCATTAATGACAGAAAATGGGCCCGTCTCGGCGTGCGGCCCCCGCGGTCTAATGAAGACCCGGCGCACGTAACACCACCACCACCGCCACCGCTGCCACCACCACCACCACCACCGCCACCGCAGCCACCACCACCACCACCACCACCACCACCACCACCGCTGCCACCACTGCCATCGCCACCACCACCACTGCCATCGCCACGGCCAGCCTGGCCCTGGCCCTGCCACGTGGCGAGACTCGCTCTGCTGTGCTGTGCAGCGCGCCGCAATAATTACGCATTTAATCTGGACTCGCCGGTGCCCACGTGCGGGGGCACGCCCGAGCTTTTTGCCAAGTGACCTGCGCCACCGGAACAGTTGGGTTTCCCAGATAATGACCACTCTTTATTTCACACACTCACACTCGCACTCGTGCTCTCTCCCTCCCTCCATCTCTCTCTCTCTCTCTCTCTCTCTTTTTTTACCCCCCTCCCTCCCTCCCTCTCCATTTCCTCTGAGCAACCTTTCTCCTCATTTTTCATTCTTTCTTTTTGATATATATTGTAGCCCCAGGGAAGGGGAAATGAGAGAGAATGGCCCTGTAAAACGCTACACAGGTGTGGCATACATGACAAAGTGAAAGGGTTGTTAGATAGATAGAAGAAGAAAAAAAAAAGACCCGCTCCTTTACGCTCCTTTCTGTTTTGGGAGCTGAACCGTACAGTTTTAATACACAGAATCCTTCATTCTCAAGCCAATTAATGGAGTGAACAGCCTGTGCAACAACAGTTTTTTTTTCAGGAGTGTGTGTGTGTGTGTGTGTGTGTGTGTGTGTGTCTCTGTGTGTGTGTGTGTGTGTGTGTGTGTGTGTGTGTGTGTGTGTGTGTGTGTGCGCGCGCTCCAGCGCTGTTGTCCAACAGGCAGTGGAAGAAATGAGAGAGGGGAGAGGAAATGGCAGAAAAGTTGATTGAAGGAAACGCCGGGCAGTAATCGGCGGCGGAGGCAAGAAACCATGGTAACGCCGGCGGTTCAGAACCTGTCGGCCGACAGCTTCGGCGAGAGAGAGAAGGAGCATTATGGTCATAAACCGCCGTAAATGATACGTCTGCTTTACCGCACTGGTCAAGGTTCACCGAGGGGTGCATGCAGACACAGTGGCAGAGTCTCTCTCTCTCTCTCTCTCTCTCTCTCTCTCTCTTTGCTCCTTGCATCTGATTCTCTCCATCTCTTCCTCTTCCTCCTCTCCTTGCTCTCAGGCTGACAGGGAGAGACGAGGTAATTAGTAGCACCACTGTGAAGGGATTGTAGGGAGGAGAGAGAGAGAGAGAGAGGGATGCTGCTGCTGCTGCTGCTGCTGCTGTGTACTGGTTTAGATTAGTGGAGGCAGCACAGAGAGGCTTTTTTTAAATGAGCATCGCAGCTTTTGGGTTGTGGGGGGGAGCAGCTTTGTGCAGGGTTGCTTCTCTGTGTTCAGAGATGGGTCTTCGTCGTTTATGTAGTTTGCCATTGCTGTGTGCTTTTTGGCAGTGGGATAGTCGTAGGAATGTCTGAGGTTGAAGTTCAACTGTCTGTCTGTTGGTCTCTCTCTGTATTTCTGTCCATGTGTCGGTCTGCCTCTGTGTGCAACTCCTATTTTCACATGGAGCTGGTAAAGAAGGTTGATATTAACAGGTCTGTTATTGTTTAGATCTGGCAATGCATCCTTTTTTTTGTTTTAAACATACCTGCTCTCCAACACACTCGCACACACACACACACACACACACACACACACACACACACACCAGCATCTGACATTCTTTTCAATGCATTGAAACTTCTTGGCCATGTCAATCATTATTATTTGAGAGCTCAAATCATAACTACCCTAATTTGACTTCTCACTGCATTTAATTGGCAGTGTGCAATGGTCAAATAGTCCAGAAAGTAAAGTTTTGTAGCCTGACACATTTTTTACTACAGACTTTCTAATTAATTTTCTCACTATCTAACCCAATTAATTTGTTTAAACATCAGTTCACATCTCCAAGAATGCAAATGATTAAAGTCACCACGGCCCATCAAGAAGAAGATTTATCCTTCTTCTGCATCAAAGTGCACATTTTTCAGATCAATTGAGGCCTAATAGATAATGCCATTCCTAATTAATGTGAGCATATCATTTGAGTTTAAAAAATATGCCATCTCATAACTTGCTACTTTTTTTTCCTTTTTTTAAAGAATCAGACAGACGTGCTCGACTGAAGAAATGAAGGTGGTGCCGAGATTTGATTTGTTTCATCTGGTGCTGTGTGCCTTTTTCTGGAAACTGTCAGGTTTCAGTTCCATTGCACTGGGTTCCCTGACAAAAAAGCCATCAGCTATCAGTCCCCTCGTGCCACAGTTCAGAACCCTAATGCTACAATTCTCTCGGACATCTGGTCACCTTGACTGCTCCCTAACGGGGTTTCAGTATTATTTCCGTCCCTCTAATTTTACACTCGCTCTCTCTCTCTCTCTCGAACAGAAACACAGAGATTCGGGATCCCATTTGTAATTTGCCCGCAGATGTTCTGTCATGTAACACCCCTGCATCTTACAGGTCTATTTGTGGAGAGTTCTGGAATTTATAGGTAGTTGCCACAGTGTGCTTGCCGCAAGCCTTTTTTTTAATATTCATTCTAAATTTTATTTATCCCGAAGAGCCCCTATTTTGTTACAGCCCAGCTGGACAGCAAGGGTTACGCTTTGTTTATTAATCAAGGGCAATGCATGTTTAATTGTCATTTTAAAATGTAAATAGTTTTTAGGGGAGAGGGAAGGCATCAGAAGGTTAAACAGGCTGTTTTGATGTGCATATAGAACAATCGCTCTTTCGCCACTTCTCATATTCCCCCAGCTTTTGGTTAATTGGGTTTTTATTTTGCAATGTTATCGGCCCCATCAGCTCCATCGTGCTGCACTTGCCTACAGAAAAGTGTTCCATTGCCCTCATTGAAGTTGCCACTCTTGCATTTGACTGTGTGTGTGTGTGTGTGTGTGTGTGTGTGTGTGTGTCAAAGTGTGTTCTTGTAGAGCTGGTGTCAGAGAGTGTACATCCTATCAAGTCCTCAAGAGTATCTTAGAAGATTAGCAGAATTTTACATCGCTAACTGTGTTATCTGTCTCGTTCCAACATCGTCTGGTTGCCAGCACAATTTCTCCCTCTAATTTCGTGTCAACTTATCACGTCGGCATAATGCCCCACAATGACATCATTACTTCAAAAGCCATCATGTAATCACAAAATGTTTCATTATACACTGCATCAGCCACAATGGACATCAAAGCCCTCCGCTCTGTCACCAGCTACATGGAATAGCGAGAAGCCCAGTGTTTGAGACGTGATTACTGTACAAACACAGCCCGACATCAAACAGCGGCGTCCGCGTGTATTTGTACGCTCTAAGTACACTGATTGCACAATATGGCCGCCGCTCGCTTCTCTGCAAGTACTTCTGCTTATCAGAAAGTAAGTTATTAAGCATGACATAAACATGCTTAATTGGGCCATCAGTCAAGGAAATTGGTTATGGATTATCCCACAGTAATTAACCCTCCTTATGATGGATGGTGTGTATTTGGATAATGCTGAAGATGGGGGGAATGGGGGTGTGGGAGGGGCGTTGGTAGTGTTCAATTGCCCCTGGATCAGAATGCTTGTCAATTTGAATGAGGCTTGCTCTGTGTTCCAGAGGTATTGCACATCAGCCTGTGTTGTTTGGATGCCGCTGGAGGAGATTCTTCCAGCATTCTTCCCTGGTCATCCTGGACTTTCAGTTTCTTCTCATTTGTTGCTGCCATTTATTGATTAGATGTTTGCGCGTCTCTGTTTTAAAACATTTCGACTGTGCTATGAACAAGCCTCGAGGTTCAAAAAGAGGACCTTTGCTTACTCATACTTCTGGCATGAGCGCTGCTCTTCATCTTACCTTGGCAGAGTGCTTCCAACACACCTACAGGCCTGTGAAATGCTACCTGCGCCTCTGGTTTTTCTCCAGTCTATTTGGAATTTGTTATATAAATTGACTCTTGTGCGCGGGGTCATTCGTGTTTGTTTTCTTCCTCAGTGCATTCAGATGTATCCCCCCAACATGTTCTCCTGAATCCTTCTTAAGCATGGGGGGAGAGAAGGGAGATTGCCAACCTTTTCCTCCCTCTCTCTCTCTCTCTCCCTCTCTCTCTCTCTCTCCCTCTCTCCTGTATCAGACAGGGACAGCAGTAACAAAAGATCTGCCAAAGCTGCAGAGGTAATCTGCATAGAAAGGCGCTTTGCATCTCTGCAATGCCTGAGCAAGCACTTAGCCAAACACCCGGGCACTCTCTCTCTCTCCTTCCCTCTCTTTCTCTCCCTCTCTTTCTGTCTCTCCACTGAGCCCAGGCAGGCCTCAGGTCTGCATGCCTGAAGAGGATAATCTCAGCGGGGCAGTGGAGGACAGGCCACAGCGTCCTCTGACGCAACCGAGACGGAGATACCTCGATAGATGCTCCGCGAGGAGAGAAGCAGAAGTGGATGGTAACTGCGTAGGACTCAGGGGAGGGTGGTGGTGGTGGTGTGTGTGTGTGTGTGTGTGTGTGTGTGTGTGTGTGCACTTCTTAAAATGGAGTACGGTTATTAGAGTTGTTCCATTTCGTGGAAAGCAGTTTGGCAGGCCAAGCTTTTTCGGTGAGAGAAAATGGCACAGCCTTAGCCACAGTCTTAGCACCCCAGGAGTGTTAATATTGTTCCTGAAGATGAGGTTTCCACATGTGACATTAGAAAAATTCTGTTATCAGATGTAATCAGAAATTGAGAGTGCTCCTTGTCTTGGCAAGTGGATGAATTAGGAAAGTTCACATCGCTGACAAGTTGAAAGTCTTGGCTAAGTTAGCCAAAGAGACACAATTGCACAAACCCATGCAGTATTGACATATGAACCAACACTTATGTGCGCAAACATACACACAAACACCACACAGATAACCATCTCAAATATATCAAAATATCCCACAACAAAGACACAAAAAGAAATAGATCAATCAAAAGAATATCAAATACTACTCCACAGATATGACAGAAGAAAAAAGAGAAAAGAACACATGGATCGTTCGTTTTTTTTGTTGTTGTTTCTTCTTTTTTTTACCGTAAGTTGAGCTGAGTTTTATCACACTGGAAATACCCATACTGTAACTATCTCGCCTGCCACAGTTTTCAGACTGCTTATCACAAAGACAGCTTTTTCTGCCTCGCCAGTCACTTATATCTGGGCTCCAATTTCACAGGATTGGTGGGATTTGCCCATCCTTTGTCAAATGGCTTATTACCAGACAGAGACAGTGGGCTGTAGTGAAAACCGCGTGTCTGGCAGGGGGAATGCAGCGTTCCACATATGCGAGCCTTGCTCTCTCTCTCTCTCTCTGTCTCTCTCTCTCTCTCTCTCCCTGTCTCTTTCTCCACCACATCTTAAGTCATCATCTCAGTCAGACGAGCACATTAGTGAAGCTGCTGGCCCTGCGCTCACTCCTAGCACACGCAGGAAGGATTGTGCATGTTCTGCATTAATCCGGCGCACTTTGCACTGATCTCACGGGCGAATCAGGGGGATGCAGTCGAACGTAATGTTAAGCCAACCAAAACAGAAATGTGCGCTGAGGAAAAAAAAAAAAAAGATGAACCAAACAAAAGATGATTCCTTAAGCTTTTGCTTTCATTTGGTCGGCAGCCATTGTTTTCATTTTTACAAGTGAAAGAGTTGCAAGCTTCCTCTGCATCAGAGAGAGAGGTTCATTGAGCTGTGGATCTTATCATAGCCACCCTTATATAATAATCCTTTTACAAGGCGGCAATAGAAATCATTAATTCTTTAAGCTCTACCTGCCTCTGGCCCACAACCATTGTGTTAAATGTCTATATTTAAAAAAATAAAAAAAAACCTCTATCCACACAACTCCAAAATTAGGATAGTGTGATAACGAACACATTGGCATGCATGTCCATGATTAATTACAATGTCTCTGGATAATGCTATCTCTCACGCGCCGTGTATAGACATCGACAAGTTAATTAATGGAAAATTAATCCCTCTTTTTGGACTCTTGCTCGCCCCTGTTCTCCCATCGCTCTGGGCGAAAAAAATGCTTCCCGCCGTGTGCTTTAGTGTGCAGCCAGCAGGGCCCGCCGATAATGCCACTGCCAGGGCGAAGCAGATGGGCAGGAGATGCCCAAAGAGAAAGTTCTCCCTTCCAGCATCTGCCGGCCTGCCTTTGAAGACCTCGCCTAGGCCTCGGCGGACCCCCTCGCGTGAAATGAAGCCCCTAGTGTTGTGGGGGCCATCGCTGGGGTGTGTGCGTGTGTGTGTGTGTTCGGGGGTGGGGGGTCGCTTTCGGTAGGAGATGCTCCCTGTGCGTACGTTTTTATTTTAGCGCTCGAGGCCCTAGATCTCCCGCCGTCGCAGGATGAAAGAGCAGAGCTGCCTCAACGCATTTACCCCCATTTGTTTATTTATTATTGTCGATTAGAGCGCAAGCTTTATATTGGATAGCTGCAGCGGCGGCGGCGGTGGTGGTTGTTTCTGTCGACTGTGGCTCCGTGCTCAGAGTGATAAGGTGGCAGCTAATAGGGCTGATCACTGTGATTTATAAGGCAAATCAGCGCGTACAGCTGATGTTTATCTGCTAGTGAAGTGCAAGCGCTAAGAAGATGTATACTCGCTCACAAAAGAGTGTCACCGGCGGAGGAAAACCTGCTGACGGTTTCCCTCTCCACGCTACCTGGGCTGCTGGCTGCCTGGCTGCCTGGGTGCTGGAGGGAAAGACTCATTAAATGGCTGCCGGAGTACAAGCAGAGAGGCAATGTACATTTTAGGGATGCGGTTTTCTGGGGGCCCCATTTCTTTTTTTTTTGCACAATGTTTCTGTTTATTTTTTTTTCCAAAGCTGTTGACTCACTAGTGATGAACCCATCCTGCATACAGCTGCAATCGTTTCTTTTCTTTTCTGTCTCCACTTAAACATATGGTATGGAATTAATACTGAATACCAAAATATCTGAAAATCCTCTGACTGAATCCTCCAACTAAAAGGATTACTTAGACTTTATATAATGCCACGCCACCCTAATATCTGTAAAATCCCATTTGTGAAAGCTTGTGTCCAGTCCAAATTTATCAGCATTCTAACTGCGTCTCGTATCAGCAGTGTATGCCAACAGATGGTGGACAAGCCATTCTTAGGCGTTCTTATCACCAAGGTTAATTTGAAGCTCTACTTTTGGCAAGTGACAAAACTTTGGGATACGAGCAAGGTTGTTCATGCCGCTGCCTTGAAAAACAAGTTTGATTATGTAGCTACCCCTCAGATGTTTATAACATGGCACAATATGGACGACTTTCTGTCTCCCTTTGAAAGATGAAAAAGAAAAAAATACGCCCACACTCTCAGGCACACACACCGACATTAAAGGGAGAACCTTTACATCACTTTACCATATGAGACTTGGAACAGCGCAGATTGATAGATTTGTCTGCTGCATGTGGACTTTTGTTTTGAAGTGTCGTCGTGAATATGACTCAGTTACAGCAATGCTTTGTAGAGAAGACGTTTACATCATTAAAGATTCAGCAGGCTGTATGGATAAATAAATGAGCCCCAAGATCAACTTACCTCTTCCCTTAGTTTATCGTAGCCGGTATATAGTGAGAGTACTCTCATTGATTGTGAGCAGGGAAGAGCATATTGTGTTTTCTACTGTATATCCTCAACAATGGGACATGAGTGGTGTACTCAAAGCGGAGGCTGCTAGCGGATTTGGCCAATTACCTCTGTGAAACACCCCTCATTCCAAAACACTTCCTCTTTCTGTAAGTGTTCATTTTTTGCTTAACCATATTTTATTCGTCAAAGCAAAGCTGGAGACATTTAAATAAACAGTGGAATAAATTTCCAGTGATTGAGACTGAATGTTCTTGTAGTCTTTCTTATCATTTCCAACCACCCACCACCATCATCTAAGGCTTCGCTTCTCAAAAAAAAATAAAATAAATAGAAACCAAAATAGAAAAATTCCCACAGACCTCGGCACTAAGGTGGGCATATTTTTGGGGGCACGACCATCTTTTTCCAATTCTCCAGATAAAGACATTCTGACCATGACCTCATTAGTGACCCAAACTTTCTGACCAATTCCATGTTAATCGCCAGTCTGCCCGTGACTCTCGAGCTTTGTATCTCCTGACTTGAATTTATTTCGCGGCCCCCCATAAATAATTCAGTGTTTTGCATTGACTAACTGCCTCTGCGCTTAAGGCAGTAGACCTGAGACCTTGGCGCTCCTTGCATGTTAATACTGTCAGAAAGCCCGCACGTTCCAAGTGGAGTCTAAAAGCGGCCTGACTCCTGCAGCCAGGGTTCCCACTCGGGAAGCCTCTTCACCTCCTAAAGAGGGCAGTGCGTTTGATTCATTCACACGCACACACACACACACACACACACACACACACACTGTACGCACACACACACTGTACACACACACACACACACTGCACACACACACATACACACAAGAGGAGGATTTACGCTCATTTTTTTTTACCCAGAGTATACCCTCAGCTCAACTCACCACTGAAAGGACTGTCGCTGGACCTTAGCCTTCGGAGTCCTGGCCGCGTTTCACTGTGTCAGCGTGTTCGGCCTGGACGGAGCTCGGGAGATTACGGGGGCCCTCGCCACGGGCCTGCTGTCGCTTACTGACCGCACGCGGTCGGACCCGGTGGCGGGGTGTGGTGTGGCACAGCGCGGAGCGACGCGGTGCGGGTTCGCCGTGTCCCTCGTGTCCATCTCTGATCCAGGCGCCATCTGTCCTCTGGCCTCTCTCTCTCTCTCTCTCTCTCTCTCTCTCTGCCCACCGCGGCCATGTCTGTCCTCGCCATGTCACAACACACAGAGTAATTACACACGCCGTGTTTGAGACATGCTAACGGGGGCCACCTCGGATATATTGGGGTGGGCAGGTATCAGGGAGTAGTCAGTCTCATACAGTCAGTGTGTGTGTGTGTGTGTATGTGTGTTTGTGTGTTTAGATACCTTAGATAGATAGATAGATAGAGAGAGAGATAAACAGATAGATACTTTACTGATCCCTAAGGGGAAATTTAAGAATAAACAGGTATACTGGATAAGCACAAATTTTACCAGCTAGGTTTGAACCAACGCCACGCAGAACACATGACCTAGGCCTACATGTTAGACGGACAAGAGTGCCACTTCAACTTTTGTCTGTCTGTGTGTGTGTGTGTGTGGGGGTGGGGGGGGTCATTAACAGAACTGTTATGTGGTACCTCTACTTTTATTAGGCACTTATTCGTTTTTCCCTTAGCGTCCCTTAGCCTTATTGTTGGGGACTGACCTGAGAGAGGGGGTCCTACAAAAGGATAGTCATTGTTGAGCTCATGGGATTGCTTTGCCTCATTGTCAGTAAAGCCTGCTTTGTCCTTCAGGCTACCGCACGGATCTTACACTCTTAAGATCGTGTTTAAGTTCAAGAGAGCCCCGGCACTCAACCTTGTGCCATTCGCCCCGCATACAGTAGTGAGTCTCATTCATCTTGATGGTGGATGCTGAAACATTTATCAGGCATCTTACACGCCTCAGCTCTGTAAATGTTTAAAAGGCCACATCAGTGGTGAAAGTTGCAAGTATTCTCCTCTGTCTAGGCGAGCACAAGAGAGTGAACAGCCGACTCCCTGGCTCTAAATTATGCATTCAAAGCAGCCAGTTATGCTCTTATTTGTTCACGAACGCATGTCTCACCAGCTCATTTGACTTGCAAATGGGGATTATCAACAAATTTAGCTCTAATGGCAGTTGCGTGGTGGGAGAACTCGTGCGGGCTTTGCGGATCTCGACAGCCTCCTCCGGAATCGAGCCGGGGCTGAGGCTAGGCGCGGCGCACACATGCGCGCACATGCACACACACGCACACACACACACACACACACACACACACACTCACACATACACACACACACCACCCCCACCACCTCATCTCCCTGTTCATTACCTGTCAATCTGATCCACGGCGCCGGGATATGACAGGCATATTATGGGGTGCCTCACACACTCCCCTGCCTCCGCCGCCGCTTGCGCACTCTTCCAGAAACCCTTCAGCTGGGTGGCAAAGTGGGGTGTCAGTTCCCCCTCCTTGCACCCCACCCCCCCCGCCGCCCCCCATCCCACCCCCTCATCCCCAATCCACCGCCAAACATCCCACCCACCACCCCTCAACCTCATTCCTCCCCCACATGCGTGCGGGGGATCACATTAATGGAGAGGATGAACTGTGACTTCGAACGCAAATACTGGGACGTGTCATCAGTAATTAGGCGGCGAAAGTTTAAAAATAGTTGCGGAGGTCAGCCACCCCTTCAGCGTTGACAATGGGGGCGGAGATCCAACTAATGAGAGGTGCCCGCCGGAGAGCGAACAGATGGAAAATATGTCTGAGAGCATTAAAAAACGTCTCGTAATTAAAAGCGCCGGTTCAAAGTATCGACAAGGAATTTGACTTGCAAAGGCGTGCGGTGCGACACACACACACGCACACACGCACGCACATCACAAACTGAACATTGCTGAAGTAAACTAAACTTCTTGAAAGCGTTGAGCGCGTACTGTGGGGCATCAGAAGGATAACTGCGTTTGATTTGATGTGTTATTGAATCGGTGCTTAAACGAGCATCGGTGTGATTCCTCGCGCATATCTAATACTCACTCAAGTTTTCAAGTCATCCGAAGACTGTGGTGGAAGTCATCCTAAGCAAAAGAAAAGTTGTTGCAGACTTAGATTATAATTATCCTCTTTCAACAATATAAAACAAACCCAAGTGACATTTATTAAAGGCAAACATCTTGCCTTTGACTGAGAGAAACTAATAATACAAAAAATTGGGACGTTTTCTGCATTGGGGGTTCTTCCAGACACACACAAAAATAACAGAAAAGATCTTCAATTAGGATAACACAGATAGTAAGAACGATGCTGTAAGTGGTACCAGACTAGTCCTTATTGGGCCTACATTAGTACGACAATTGGGTTATACACAGTGTGCAATGCAGCCATTTTAGATAAACCATTAGATTTCAGCTTTTGGTGAGCTTGTGAGATTCTCACAGTAGGCTTGGTATAAACTTGTAATACTTACAAATCATTGTGTTGCATTTTCCACCACTCGTAAACATCACTTTAAGACTCCTTGTCTTAAGGCAGAACATAAATAATATTGAGAATGCCACAGGACAAATCTCTGATGTCTTCAATTGTTCTTAGATACCAAAGCTCCTATGATTTTTCACATTTGACTGAGCACTGCATTGTTGGTGAGGCATGCCAAGTGCGAGTGAGTGAGAGAGAGAGAGAGAGAAAGTGAGCGAGAGAGAGATAGAGAGCGAGCGAGAGAGATGAGAGGGAGGGAGGCTTGTATTCTTGTATGCCCTGGTGAAAAAGGGTTTCTCTGCCTTCTACCCACAGCGTGCAACCCACATAACCCATGTCGGTACCTCTTCTCATTGGCGTCTGGGGAGCTTGTTTTCTCTCATTTGATCTGTTGAAACACTCCAGTCATAAGCCCAGCGGATGAGACATGGCAGCCCCCCTCTTAGTTTACCATAGCAGGTAGCAGTCATGCATGGGGGTGTGGGTGTCAGTGTTTTGCTGCTGCAGTACAGTGCTAGCTAAAACAGCAGAATGTAAATGAGTGAGACATGCTAATTGTGGGCTAGTCCTTGGGGTGTTAGCTATTCGTCAGTGAGTGTGTATGCCGTTGCAGGTTACTATGCGGTCAATTAAGCTCACCACTGTTGACAGCACATGTCATATTCTGACTAACTAACTCAGTGAATATTAAATGAAACGATGTTTTCTGGCTCTTTTCAGTGTTAGAGTCATTGTTGACTATAGTCAGTGTTGACTTAATGTAAAGGCCCTGTGGAAGGGCGTTTGAAGTGCCAGTAAAATGAAACATTTTTTTCCATAGGAAATGTTAACTGTACATCACCAATATGCATGGTTTTTTTTCTTCAATAAAATGTGATATTTTCAGAAATTATTATTGTGACATTCAACTGACCCACATCAACATCTAAGACATGAAATAGGGCACAGCATAAAGAATACACAATGCTTATGACCATCATACTCTATTTACCTCGTAACCTTTACAAAGTGGGAAGTGAATGTACTGTATACAGATAGTTTCAGATCCCTTGAGTGGTTCTCTGAAAGTCACAGATTCCATCACTAACTCCTTATCATACTGTACATATGGGCATTTCTGTATTAAATGCATAAGCGATGTGTCTTTATTAGTTTGTTTTTTTCAAATATGATGGTCAATTTATATCAATTCATATCGTTCATTAAGTTGGCAACTTCTCCGGCTATGCTTAGATGACCCTAGACAGTGGACATGCTCATATACAGTTACTTAGCAACAGATGGAATGACTAAGTCACAGAGCAAAGGGTCAATCTCATGCTCTGTTATTTACATTTGCAATGGGACAACATCGAAAAAGAATTCAAATGTAAACTTTGAAGAGCCAAGATTAGTTTTTGGAAGGAACGTGCACCATTATGAAAACATTTCCATCTACTCTGAATAAGTCGGTTTGATCTTGTTGGGGCCCGTGACATTGTTTAGGGATTAACAATGCCTTTCAAACAGCACAAGCTTACACTTTGTAGCTACAGCACATTGTTAGTATTAAGTTCTTTACTGCTTCGATAAGGCATGTCAATCTCTACTGTAAAATGTTATGATAAACAATGCCTTTCGTGAGTAATGAACTTGGCACACCACTAGTTTCCGCGGCACAGTGAAGCACTGTGAGCAGAGGTGGCAGGGTAGGCGTAAAGGCCCAGGCTCTGGTCCAGCAGAGTGCGCTCTGCAAAGTGAAATAGTGTTTAACCATGCGTTGGTGGCACACGAGGGGCTGTGACCAGGCCGACTCATGCACACACACACACACACACACGCACATGCACACACTCAAAGACACACACACACACACTCCCCCCGCTGGGAATTCACGGCCACCTGATTTGTATTCAGCGTTGCATAGGCCCAGCGCTTTGATCAGAATGGAAGGTCTAGCGAGTGTTTCTTTATTATAACTTTCTCATTTATGCGGCCACTCAATTAGCTGAGCTGGCCCGTTTCCTCGTCGCAGTTTGAAAGTCAAAACAGAGTACGTGCTGCCTCGCCGATGCACTCTTCCTTCACTGTTGTGTGCTTGTCTAAGGACTACACATTTGTACACTGCGTTTGGAGATAGTGGTATGCACAGACAAAACAGATGGCCATGCCGGATGACCTTCCCCGACAGTCATTTTACTGATAGGTACTGTATAGCGTTTGTCCGGTGTTGTAGTGTTGTTATTTTACCTTCCCATAAAACAGGTTTTTATTTTTCTATGGCACTGTCAGGCATCAATCAATATGAAATGTCGATTGTTTTTCTTAACTGATACAACTTCGCTGTCCTTGGATGTGCCGTTGTAATCCAGCCCTTAGAAAATGCTCTCGGATTGTAATGGTCTTGTAGTTTGTAAAAAAAAAGGTGTTTTTATGCAACAATCGAAGCAGCTGCTTTTCTCTCCTTTCTGTGCTCTTGTTTCCTCCCTTCTGTACACCGTATTCATACTAATGGAAGGTATTCACATGACCTTGCCGGAAGTTTTTTCTACATAGATATATATTTTTCTATATTGATTTATTTTTCGCTTTGAAAATTACCTGCTATTCAGCCCCTAAACTTTCTCTATCGATTCGACGGTTGCAGTCTCCTTCATCACATGTTTGTGTGTTTTTGTGCAGGCATGCGCAACACAGGTGTTTGCATAATAATCGCACAGCTCCATGTCATATCGTCCACCACGTGCGATATGGCTATCCAGGGCGCCGCACACTTAATTTGAATTGAATGCCCCAGAAACCAAATTTATCACCTGCTGAGGTCCCATGGCGCAGTGGGGGGGTGGGCCCGGGCAGATGTTTCTCTTCACGGACCAGCTGACCTTTCAAACCGTCAAGGGGCCCAGGGCTACAACCTTGTCCATCACGCTGACTGTCACCCCGAGATCCGAGCGGTTTATTTAGCCAGACAAGAGCGAGGGCCAAGGTAAACCTTCGAGGCGGCCGACAGCACTCAATAGTTCTCCAGCGAGCGACCCATCAAGCCGAACAGGTTTGTAATGATCGGGACTCCGGGGGGGTGCGGGACATTGGGCTGTTCCGAGACCTCTCGGTTTTAGCCGTTCAATTCTGCCGGTGTCAGAAGTGGGATACAGTTGTGCCACTCAGCTGTCATTGGCTCTGAATAAAAAGCTCCAGCACAGCTCAGAGGGGAAATGGGCCTCCATCTTTGGGTTAAAATGTGCTCTAAATGCAGCGTTTCTCACAGGTAGCGGGGGAGAGAGAATATTTTCGTGACAGAGAGTCATATATTGTAGGTTTACCAGGTGAACTCCGCAGGCATAATGTAATCATGGGGGGAAAAAGGCTTACTCTTCGGCACCATGATGCAATTAGCTCGCATTTGCATTTTGATTTAATGCATCTAAATGGGGCTATTTACTTCATTTTTTTTTAGCTTGTGCAATGCTTCTTTCAATATATCATGCAAATGAGAGGAATTAGTGCTGAGTTGGCATACTCTGGGAAAAAAAAGGTCCAAACATCCTTAATCTCTGCACAGCAATGGCAGACAAAGCAGTCATTAGAATTGAGTTATGGGCCTCTGTTTTGTGTGACTGTATTATGGAGACGATTTGCATGGGAGCAGCAGAGGTGTGCAACTCAGGAATACCTGTGCAGTCTGCTCGACTAGATGGACGAGCTATCAGGAAAGAAAGAGTGTGGGGTGATGGAGTGATGGAGAGACAGGAGATGGAGGTGACTGGAGGGTTTGTTATGATCCAGCCAAGGAGATTGATTTAGGCTGTTTCATAATATTTCACCCCCCAAGGACAAGCTAGTGTTTGGTGATTTAACACTTATATATATATACATATTATGTATACACACACAAAGACTTAGACTCACACACACACACACACACACACACACACCCACGCACACACCTACGTTTAATTTAGATTCATATTCATATTGGTGACATGATGTGTGAAAATAGCCAACACATAAGCTGTGAGTTTAACCACTGTCTTATTTGAGTATACACACACACACACACACACACACACACACACACACACACACACACATACACACACACACACACACACACACACACACCTACATTTATATTCCTATTCCTATTGGTGACATGATGTGTGAAAATGGCCAACACATAAGCTTGTGAGTTTAACCACTGTCTCATTTGAGGTTTGCGATGTGGAGCTGTGTGGATTGAGGCCTGATTATTTGATTTCAGCAGACGAGCTGCCACCTCCGGATACCCGTGGTGTATACCAATATTATTCTTCCATTGCTACTAATGGAACTGTCAGTTACTTGAGGGGGGCTGCTCATTTCCATATTGTTTGTATTAGTGGAATGACTCAAAATTAACTTCTAATTAAATCCCTGAAATTCACACTTGAATGCAAACAGTCTGTGGTTATTTCTTCCTCTCATGCAAACCGTAATCTTTTAAAATTGATTTAATAGTTGCTTACTGTGAAAGCTCGAAGTAATGAATGATCCTCTCAGACAGAGTGCTTCATTGAAATTAATTTACTTTGAGAATTACATGAAGTGTCTGCACAAATATCACCCTTTATATATATATAGTTTAGTTATTTTCCCCGTCTCTTTCTACTATAATTACCATAGACAGTAACACAGGCTTTGGCTCACCGCCAAATGGTAATACGTAAAGCCAGTTACATATTACCATATTGTCAGTCAGTTTAATGTGGACGTACATGTTCTGTTGGTGCTGTTTGAATACACATTTGTTTTCTCTGAACAGACCACATGCTTTATGTGTTATGTTCTTAAGGTGTCTAAAGTGGACTGTTTATTTATGATATGCAACCATTAATGAATATCTATGTCATGAATATGCATGTGGGATGTGTGATTCATCAATCTGTTTTGATACTGCTTGTCATAGCTGTGGAATGGAAATTGGTAAAACAGATGATTGCAATGTCTTGCAATGGTTTCAGCAGTGTTCAAACGCGCGCTGCTCTTGCAAGATGTTCAAAACGCTGTCACGTTAGTGCTGTATACTGTATGATATAATCATTTTTCACAACACAAAAATAAACTGTTTTCATGTCATTCCAGACATCGTACCCTCAGGCCTGCCAGCTTTCAGTGCACTGTTTGGTTTTTTACATTAAAGCTAGAGTAGGCAAGATCCGCTAATCAAGCTGGCGTTAGACAGGGAACAAAACAAACCTCAGCTCACATAAAGACTGCACCCCACTCCTCACCTTCCCCGCTCTGTTTCACCTGACTCTTCCCAGGTATTCTTGGTGTTGACTGACGTCTTTAAAGCCCAGTCCCCTTTAAAGTCTAAAACTCGCAAGATACCTACAGTATCTACAAAGCATTCAAAACCTTGTAAAACACCATGAAAACTGATGAAGCTTGCCAACATGCTAACGTATTGGTAGTGATGTGTTCTGAAGGCCTTTTTCATATTCCCGTTACGTGTTCTGATACAAACCACAAAACTACATAGCGGGTAACTGGCAAGGATGACAGATGGGTCCATCCTTCCTTCAAATTACTATATACTATGTACAGTATACCAATGTGAAGTTGAGGAAACCACTCAAAGAAGTTGTTCATAAAGCCATAAATTAAAAAAACTGGCACAGTGTTGCATAATGGTAGTATATTATTCCGTGTACATAGAAAATGTTTCTAAAGATATGCTAATTCTTCCAGAACTCTGGTCATATTATCACACTATTACATCCCAGCAGCAGTTAATTTTCTTCATTTCATTCCCATGTAGACACCATGCACATGATTTATTAACCACTGGGTAGACTAGATAGACACAATAGATTTTCTTTGTATAGAATGCCATCGAAGTGATTCAACCGCATGCCTTCAGACTTCAGCTTTCAAAGGCGCTTCTGAGGCAGCCGTTGTCACTGGGAGACAGTAGCTTTGCTCCAAAAAAAGCAGGAGGGCATTAATATTTTGTACTAAACAATGTAGGTCATGTGTCAATTACACATGCGGCATAAATAAAGAAGGGGATTTCAAGGAAGCAGTCTCTATGAAGCACCAGTGGTGAGAATCACAGAATGAAGGTGATTTGTGTCCATGTGACTCATTTTATCCCTCTTCTTTTCAAACTCAGTGTGAGGTTATTGGTTTCAGTGGAAAAAAAGGAAAGCCATTCCAAACTCCAGCAGATGGTTTCATTTGCATGTGTTCCTTTAAGCACACACTCTCTCTCTCTCATACACACACGCACACACACTCACATTTAAGCACACGTATACGCACACACACACACACACACACAGAGACATACACACAAATGCGTCCATACATACGCACAAACATGTGCGTGCACACACACACACACACACACACCGATCAAGTTATTTGAATTAGCATTTAAATGTATTTGACCTTGAGTCCTGCTCCAACCGCCTCGTCTTTGTTACTTCACACCTTTAATTAGCTAATTATTTTAGACTTACTTCTCTGCCTCCTCCATTATCCGCCATGTTTGGCCTTGTCTCAGTGGCCGAGGGTGATTATGCCCCATATTTGTAAAAGTCTTATTTCCGCCATAATTGCATGCCGTAGAATTTGGTGCCACCCTCCCTCCCCCCCAGTCTCATTCAAACCGGTGGCCCTACCAGCGAGAAAGTGCAGGTTTGCTTAAGTATTTGAATCAATCTTTTTTTTTCTTTATCTCAATTCAATAAGAAAATTGCTCTCACAATACCAACTGCATATTTTAAGCCAGAAAACGCCTGCAGTTGGAATGTTAAGCATTTTGCTCCCTATTTTCTCTCATTGTCTTGAGCTTTTTCGTTTTTTTTTTTGTATGTGTGAACGAGGGAGATTATCGTTTAAATATCCTTTTGTTTGTCAGAATTGCACAAGCCTTGTTAAAACTTGGCACAATTGCGGAATGATTAGTTCCTCATTGAGATGCACGGCAGCTCCAAATTCCCAGCGTTCTGGTCCCTTACTACCTGCAGTTATTGGACCGACTGCTCTATTTTACACACCTGAGAAGTCTCCACGTTAATCGGAACATCATGCTGTCCGCACAAGCAGGGAGAGAGAGAGAGAGAGAGAGAGAGAGAGAGAGAGAAAAGGAGGGTGCTTTCACTCTTCTCTGAAGTTCTGAAAGCGAACAACTGCTCCCACCGACCTCGGCAGTGCGCTATAGGAGAGAGAAAGAACGGCCTGCTGTTCAATCACAACACTGGCTCCACCAGACTTAGCAGCTGGTGATAATTGATATGGTCCACTGCTTTTCAGCCTGCTTACATTTTAAACTCCACGCATGCTCGTCACCAGATTCGCCCTTTTGTTTCTGATCAGTTCTTTTGACCCTTTGTGGAAATCAAGGTTGTGGCTGAATGAGATTCAATCTCGTTTGCTTTGACACTGTATTCAGTGGCAGAAACGATTGGGATGACAGCCTTTGAAAGAGGCTACGCTGCTATGCAGACTTGCCTGAAAGTGCAGACCTCGGCTCTGAATTCAGCTCTATGACTTCAGACATATTAGCCGAATTGGCCAAGAATTCTTTTTTTATATATATATAAAGAAAAGGGAACCTAGATATTAAATCAGTGAAGCATGTAGGTGTTGCTGCACCAAGCGAATCGAGTGAGGAGGGTGAGAGAGAAGCGTACGTAGTAGCAGCCGCAGAGGAGGGAGAAGAAGGCGAAGCCTCCGTCGTCCTCCTGGGGAAGATACATCAGACACCATGTCGGTCTCCATGGTGCCTTCGGCTTGATTCTCACTTGGTAGCATTCCTCCCTCTGTTCCCAGCAGCTCTTGTTAAAGACACCGAACGTAACAGCAGCAGCAGCAGCAGCAGCAGCGGCAACCCATCCAACCCACCCTCACCCAAACGAACAACCCCAACCCCCCACCCCCCCCCCCCTCCAAAAGTTTGCCAGTCCCAAGGGTCCCGGAGGGAAGCAGAGGAGGGATAGTGCGGGATGTAGAAAAGGCAGGTGCACATAGGGCCAGGAGTACTACAATGATGAAAGCCCATGCAACGACTAGAGTTCAGTGTGGTTCACTGGGTGGTTTGGAAGAGAGTGTGATGGGTGGGGGGAAGGAAGGGAGTGGGTGGTTATTGCCAGCAACTCCGGGTCTCCAAGTCTCAGAGCGCATGATTGCACCACACAGGGACTCAGGATATTGTCTTCTATCTATCCGCTTGTCACTGGATATTGCTCAAAGCATGCTGGGATTGATAGGGGAGCGCTTTGGCCATCGAGCTGGGGAAGGATCATTTCCTGTTTCTCATCAACAGCATCTAAAGGAGTTCTCCTTTAAGTTCTCCTCAGGGACCCACACACTGCCACCGGTATCTATGCGATTTACACCGGGACAAAATGTCTCAATCACTGCTGGGCAAATATCGGATTCCCATTTGGGGGGTCGTTATAATCAAGGCACCTTCCAGAAGTATTTCTTCCCTTTTTTTTCCTCTGCAACTCGCCAGTCACAAACTAAACATTGAATCACAAACTAAACATTTGAACTTTGCTGCAGGTATGTTATTTACTTTTCTTTGTCTGAAGTTAGTTAGTTTGTCTTTAGAACTCTTCAATTTTGTTTCCGTGCGATGCAGTATTAACAATTCCTTGTGGAAAGGTCTGCCTGCTGTTTGAATTTGAGTTAGTGCAGCATTGTATTTAAGCAAGCCTGTCTGCATACCACACTTGGATTAAACCTTTAAGTGGAATTCTATGCCTGTTCTGTGATATTCATGCTTCAACTGAAATAACATCAGTAGTTCTCAGATTCTTTTGTGAACCTTTATACTTTATACAGCATTATAATTCACTACTGTGAATCCTGCCCCCCATATAGCTATTTTTATGCTGAATTGTCTTTACTTTTTGTTTATTAGACTCCTGGCTACTAGATCTGGAGTGTCTGGTCCAGAAACAAAAGTCTCCATCCATGTGACTAGCGGGCAGGCAGCAATAAAAATTAAATGTTTCATTGGAGAGTCAGGAAATGAGACATGATTGAATTTATCACTCCACTTGAAAGGAAAACTAATGACAGCTGCGGAAGGGGTATTTCATATGTATTTATTTCTTTAATTCCGTTCTTCCTGTATTAATGATAATTATTGCATTCACTCGGTTTGCGGGCCTGTTCTGTTTGATCATCTGGCTGACGGCCCCCTTTTCTCGCAAACTAGACATCTGGCGCCGCTCAAAAGCACAAAACTCACAACAAAGCGTGTTTGTGTCCTGATAAAACCTAATGGAAAGAAACTGGCAGGGAGGGCTGCCAATATATTTGGGTGTGCACCAATTAATGGGCATTTTCCGCTGTTGCACCCACACACACGCCAGGCTTTATTTTATAACAATTTTTATCCGGGTAGTTTGAGGGAACGCACTTCATTTGAACGCAAGGTAAAAAGGGGGACTCCTGATCCATGATCCACTTCATCAAGTTCACCACCATTACCGTTTCCAAACCCGTGGCCCCCCCTTCTCTAAAGGCTGTGGTTGCTCCTGCCTGAATAAGTAATTGGTTTACACCAAATAACGGGCCACGACGCTTTCCCGCTAATGCTTGTAAGTCAAGTGAATATAATGTACCATTCAGAGCTGCAGCCGTGTGTCCCTGCACCTATTTCCCTGGCAGTCGAGGCGTGCGGTGTCTGCTATGTTGTGTGGAGCTTTGTGATATACTGCTATGCAGTGCGCGCGGCAATGAAAGGCACTAATGGATGGGTAATTGACCTTGGTGGAGAGTGAAAAGGTAAAGGGAAAAGAACAAAGTCATTTTCTCTGATCAACAGCATTAAAAGGCAATGAGCCAGGGTGCCGAAGCACACGCTAGCAGCTTTGGCCTATTACGCTTGGGCTAATGGCGAGAGAGAGAGAGAGAGAGAGACAGAGAGAGAGACAGAGAGAGAGACACAGGGAGAGAGGAGGAGAAGCGTTGAAATATCAAAAAGCTGTTTGGGGAAAATGAGTCTCTCCCCTCCTCGACGACGGTGATGACGATGAAGACAGTGGCGGCGGCGGCAGGGCTGCAGTCACGGTGGCGATTCGCTCATCGCTCTGCCTCGTCGCCGTTCCCTCCCTAATAGAACGGATGACCTCGTTCACGGCACATTCTCAAGGCCCCCGCTGAAAAGGTGTCTCGCGGCGGGAGTTAGCTGCCATGCCGACGCTGAAGGTGTAAACGCTCTAATTCGTTTGACCCCCAAGCTACACACACACACACACGCACACACACACACACACACACACACACCTACCTACACACTCATCAAACACACATGCACACACCTATACACACACATGCACACACCTACACCTCTACACACACACACCTACACACTCATCAAACGCACATGCCCACACCTACACACACATGCACACACCTACACACACACACACCCTCCACCCCTCCCCCTGCTCCCCCTCCTTTGTGCCTCCCTTACACGTGCCCCTGCTGTGTGCCCTGTCTGATCCCCTTGGCTTTGCCAGTCTGGCCCACGTAGCCCACGTTAAGCACTTTTCTTTTTTCATCTTTTTTTCTTTACCTTTTTCTCTCTTCCCTCCCCTCTCTCCCTCTTTCCCCCCTCCTCTCTCTCTCTCTCTCTATCTCTCTCTCCCTCCATCCTCGGGCATGTGCAGCAGACGGAGGCTGGCAGGTACGGGCCACGGAGTAAGGGCAGTGGAGTGTGCCTCGCCTCAGCCCTGTCACCGTGATGGAGTGAATACATTGTGAGAGATAATGGAAACTTTCTATTCACCGAGGTCTGGAATAAAGAGAGCCTTCCCGCTCATTCATCAACATTGATTACCGGAGGACCTGTGGCCTGCATAGGATCCCGGAGAACCGGGGTGTGTGTGTGTGTGTGTGAGAGAGAGCGCCGCGCGAGCGACAAAGACTTTTTGCTGAGTCGCAGCGAGACAAAACGGAAAACAACACTGGGGCTAATCCCGGTTCTGTAAAGAGGTCCCCACCTCGGAACAGACCTGAAACCGAGCCAAAACACGGTTCTCTGCCTCCTCTGGAGTTGTTCAGAGAGCCCCGTGAAATGAATGGAAGCTGCAGTACCATCACATTCTCAGTCCTGCTCTAAAGAGGCCAAGGTTTTCAGACATATATTTCAATTATTTAGAGCATGCAAGTCGCTGTTTTGTGGGTGTTATAGACAGTGATTATGAGGGAAGGGCATAAAACTTCAATGGCGTATTCAGAGAGTCGCGGTAGCATTTCATTTCAGGAGCAGAAGTGCTCTGCCTTTGGGCAAGCTGTAAAACAACAACACCATGCATGTGTTAGGACTGTTAATGACAACCCTGCCTCGGTGGCTTACATTAGACTGTGTGTGTGTGTGTGTATGAGAGAGAGTGAGAGAGCTGGTGAGTGTGTGTGAGTGTGTGTGTGTGTGTCGGTGCCAGCCTGCTGTGGCAGTTTGATAGCAGCTCCATTACTTCACACCCCGGGACACTGATATTACACTCGCAATAAGTGATGACATTATAAAGAAGAAGACTCCCTCCCATGTGAGCGAACTTGCATCCGCCAGCACGGGTTAAGTAGAGGCTCACACTTATCAGTTAAAGATGGTTGAAGCGCAAAAACCAACACCATCCCCCCCTCCCCTCCCCTCCAACAACCCCCGCCCACCCTACCCCTCCACCCCACCCTACCCCACCTCTCCACTCCACCTCTTCGCTCCACCTCTCCACCTCCCACAGGATCTTTAAGGGCACATGGATGGGCCTTGTCCCTCATAATTTAGCCTCCATCTCATTCTCCAATGCGTTGTGGAAGTATTGCTTAGGCTTATTAAACCCATTCAGAGCACGGTGCTCCTGCCCTCCCATTGAACAAGAGTTGCGCGTGAGATTGTAAAATTACTGCGACGTGCGCCTCGGGTTAATCGGGGGCTTGCGCGTCAAATTCCCAGAATCCCACGCCGGAAAAACAGGTACAAATCAGCTCTCATAGAAACCTGCAGTGCAATTAAGCTGAGTCCCCGTCACGTAGCTTAGCAACCATCGGCAGCCTGGCGCATCCTGGCGCTTGACGCATTAGCGCCTCAGCTATCGACTCCCAGCTCTTGAGGGCTTCACATTTCCCCCCAAGATGAGCCTGTGTGTGTGTGTGTGTGTGTGTGTGTGTGTGTGTGTGTGTGTGTGTGTGTGTGTGTGTGTGTGTGTGTGTGTGTGTGTGTGTGTGTGTGTGTGTGTGTGTGTGTGTGTGTGTGTGTGTGTGTCTGTGTGTGTGTGTGTGTGTGTCTCTGTGTGTGTGTGTGTGTGCGTGCGTGTGTGTGCGTCTGTGTGTGTGCGTGTGTGTGCGTGTGTGTGTGTGTGTGTGTGTGTGTGTGTAGGTGTGTAGGTGTGTGTGTGTGTGTGTGTGTGTGTGTGCGTCTGTGTGTCTGTGTGTGTGTGTGTGTGTGTGTGTGTGTGTGCTTGCGCGCGTGTGTGTGAGTCGGGTGAGCGGGCTCGGTGTTCCGCGGGCATCTGCTCGCGACGCCGCTGCGCGAGCCAAGCGTAGTTTGGCAGTTGAAAGAATTCGGTGAAATGACTAGCGGACGGCGGCGCATCAATTATGTTCATCTGCTGCGGCGGACCTGTCTGAAGCTCCCTTTAGATCTCCGAAGTAAACGGTTGTCAAAATGCAAACGACTGCGGTATCACAACACAGGGACGTGTGTGTGTGTGCGGGTGTGTGTGTGTGTGTGTGTGTGTGGGAGGAGGGGGGGGTTTGAGTGGAGGGGGTGAACTTCATTTGTGCTGACTTTTTTGTTTTGGTGTCTTTGTTCTCTCGCTAAATGCATTTGAAAGCCAACGGTGGCGTTGAGAATTGAGGAGTTTGTTTGATTGTTTGTGTCAGACCGGGAGGGTGGCGCACGTTTTGTAGATTCTGCAGATGCGCCGCTACAACGGGGACCGTACCGATGCAGCAATAACAATTACACGTACAAATTGATGTTGACTGGAAATATTCTCATCGGCACCATCAGACATAAGGTCTGGGTCAGATGTTTCCACAAGTCATTATACAGATGATATTCACCGCAGTCGGTACACGACTACGAAATGCCCACGTTTTTATGTCCTGAAGGACAATAATTGCTTCATGACAGGTATCGATCCATATCTCTCTCGTTGTGATTGGAATATCAATACTTGCTAATGGACTTGCACACTATACACAAAGGAAGAATTTCCTTTTACTTACTCCTCCGCGCAATGGTCTAGTGCCACGGACTGCATGGAGGCAATGGAGTCTTCAGTGATGCTCCACTGTAATTTGATTCTTATTTAATCCACAGTGTTACCCGTAGGTAAGTATCATTTTAGCAATGGGGTCTTGGTTTTATTGTGCCACCGAGAGATGCCTTTTTTTGTGCCCAACACTGAGATAGATCAATGATCTGCCAACAGCTTGAGCAGCGTGAACGTTATAATCTCATCTCAAATTCGCATCCAAACCCGTGCCTACCTTGCTCCAAGAGGAGAGGCGGAGAGTTTAGACACCAGCCAGAAGCAGGCTCTGGCAATACCGAACACGAACCCTTTGAACGCGAATGCTGTTTATTAGTGTTTTTTTTTGTATTTCAACCATAATTAGTTGTTTTTTCATCTAATATGAAGAAAAAAAAAATAAACCTCCCTAATGCCCCACGACTAGTATGAATTTAATAAAATATATTCCACAAAGCCAACTAATTAAAATGAAAATGATTTTGACATATGTTACCCTTGTGGTTGGCCTGTCATCAGTACCCCTCAGAGGGGAAAACTATCTTGGCAGTATTGTGTCATTTCATTTGCATTCTGCCTGGAACAGATTGTGTTACCTTGCGCCACTGAACACCTGCGGAAATTTCTGTGCTTTACTCTCCATTGGCGAGGCCCAAGAGGATCTATTTTATGCTAATTGCGGTGAAAATCTCTGTCATTCGGAAACAATGTCACTGCACTGCACAGGGGTGCGCGGTAACCGACAGTATGCTCGCCTGCGAGGATTGTAATCAGCCATATGCAGCAACATAAAGGCAGAGAAATGGGCCATTGCCTGGGACAACAACTAACGCAAGTTTATTTTAGTCAATAGGGTTGACTTCAGAGCATATTGTTCTCAATTCCTTCAAACATGACACTAACACAGGCTTTCTGACAGCCATTCACTCTCCGATGACATTTACTCCCTTGTGATGGAGCTATGAATATGATCAGAACAACAAGTCCTTACATCATATCTACAAGCTCTGCATACCGGAAGCATAAAGCAAAACTCTCCTGTTTTTTCCCCTTTGTGTGTGTATGGTCACACCATGTTCTTGCTTTTATCTTACGCCTACATGCACATTATTAAGTACACCATTAGAGGCATGTAAACATGTTCAGTTATGACAACTGACAATAGGCCTACAGTATGTATGTAAGGTCCGTATCTAGGTTATGGCGCATACAACCATGGAGTTTAACAACATGTTGTCTCACCTAGCTAATTAGAGTGCTGCTTTATATGTAGGCCTACCTAATGATATGGTAAGTACAGTGTGGCTGGCTAGGGCTTTGTAATGTGAAGTTTTACCATATGTCCTCCCTGCGAGTGCGCTGTCAGGTGCTGCTCTGGTGTACGTGCTGCATTGACAATCCCCATGAACCTGGCCAATGAAAAATGAATGAGGCTCATGAAAAAGTGCGGTCTTCTTTCCCATGTGGATGACCACAGCGCTGTTTGGATGCATGAAACATTCATTCACGTCCATGTACTTGTGCAAAAACTCACTAACAACCACACAAACACACATATATACACATACATACACACACACGCACACACACACGCACGCACGCATGCACGTACACACACACACCAGACAAACATAATCACACAACACACAGAACACACACACACAAACACACGTTCAGTTATATGCCTGGTTGTGAAAACATACATGAACACACATGCATGTCAACAAACACACATACACAGACATACACACACACATACACACACACATAGTTGCTCATTTTCACGTCTCTGTGCCCCCCTGATTGGCGTCCCGTCAGTGCCGATGGCATTCCAGGGCATTAGTGGAATGCCAGCGACTGGGAAGCGTGCGCTCATGACTCCGATTCCACACCGGCAAAAAAAAAAAAAAAAAAAGAAAGAAAGAAAGAAAGAAAGAAAGAGAGAGAGAACAGGAAAAAAAGAGTGTGGTTGGGAGAAGAAAGACAAATGTCTCCTTCACAGAACACTAGATTCTGATTATCTCCCTGCCCGCAAATGGGACGCTGAAAGCCAGCGGAACCGGCAGGAGACACGGGGGGGAGGCGGGCAAACACCGAGGTGGGGAGCCGGGCATGGAAGCAGGCTGGCAGGCGATGGATGGGCATGGGAGGTAGCGAGACAGCCAGATAAGACGACGGGGAGAAGATGGCAGTCTTCTCTCTCGCTCTCTCTGTCGGTCTCTTCTCTCTCTCTCTCTCTCTCTGTCGGTCTCTCTATCTCTCTCGCTCCTTCTCACCCCTCCCCTCCTCCTCCTTGTACTCACGCTGTTCAACTTGATTAATCCCAGACTGCACCGCAAATCTGATTGTCTCTCTCTCTCTCTCTCTCTCTCTCTCTCTCTCTCCCTCCCTCTCTCTGTTTCTTTGTTTGTGTGTATTTCTGTTTGTGTGTGTGTCTGTGTGTGTATGAGGTGGTGTGTGTGTGTGTGTGTGTGTGTGTGTGTTTGTGGGGGGGGGGGGGGGGGGGGGTTATGATAGTCTCTGTGTTTGTTTGTGAGTAACACCAGACCAAAAAAAAGTGTGTGTGTGTGTGTGTGTGTGTGTGAGGGAGAGTAAAAAACAAATGGTTCAACTGATTTTCCTTCTGCTCGCTTGTGTACTTAGCAGTCGTGTTGCGCATTGGGGCCCATTGTTTCTGTTTAAACAGATTAAGCTGATGAGTGCTGTGCAAAAATTTAATTTTCTTCATTTTAACAGAAGTCGCATGTATTGATTGGCTCGCATGCCGGATTATTTCATTACTGCTTATTCATTCAGAGTTTTTACATTTTCATTTCCCCTCACTCCCCTACACAGGCCCTCACTATACACTCTTCCCTGACGTGGTAAAAGGCTTGCCAGGAAGCACTTAGAGAGAGAGAATGAATGAAAGAATGAAAGAAAGAAAGGAAGAAAGAAAGAAAGAAAGAGAAAAGGAAGGAAGGATGAAGAGATGAAGGTATAGGGGAAGGAAAAAGCTCTCCAAAGCTCGCCGCAATACAAAACGTGAAAGGACAACCATTGCTGCTTTTGTGTGGACACCCAGCTGGAGTCTTAGCTTTACCTGACGTCTACCGAGAAGTGAACACTCACTTCCTCTCAGTGGCACCAAAACGGACAAATTCTAGCCATGTCCCTTTTGGACCTGTCGCCGGCTAGTCTATCGAAACCCCCACCATAGATCCTTCATTACTGACAAGCTGGAGCAACATAATGCATCTCTATGGAAGCAAAATTTTAACAGTTCCTGTCTGCTTACAGTAAAGAGGTGTGTCGCCAAGACGTCATAGTGGGATATCGATCTCTGTCAGATTGGCAAGCAGTTCAATTCAAATGTAACGTCACTTTCTAGGTCTGCTTACAGTAAAGGGGGATTTCGCCCCCCTCCCCTTTGCGAAAACAGAACGCGGAAATGATCGAACGTTTGCGCCTCTCGCTCCGCTTTAACCCCTCTCTGACCCCGCAGACACAGACATTGGTCCAACAACCGGTTGACGGTCCAGTTCACTTTTAATGCACAGTAGCCGTGCCAAGCAGCCAAAGTGAAATGTGTGCATGGTACAGTACCCTCCTACAGGGTGGCACCCTGTTGCACCACGCCGCACTACGGAGAGCCTCCCGATGCCCGATCCCCCTCTCTCTCCATCCTGCTCTTTTATTAGGAAGTAATGATTAACTTTTACCTGTGAGTGCCCCAGGTGCGCAGCAGCAATTGCCCCCCCCCACCCCCCCCTCCTCTTGCCTCCTTACCTTGCTCGCTGCAGAAGCCCCCGCCAGGAACAAGACTGTGATTAGTGGAGCCAGCAGGTTTATCCTGGTGGCAGCCTGCTCTCCCCTGATAGGCGCATTAGTGTCGTGCACAATGGCTAATGGTGTTTATCATTAGAGCCAGAGCCTGGCTGCTCTCTCTCTCTCTCTCTCTTTCTCTCTCTCTCTCTCTCTCTCTCTCTCTCTCTCTCTCTCTTCCCCTCCTCCTACCCCGCAGACGCACACCCCCCACCCGTTTTCTGAAGTACTGGGGCTTTTTTTTTTTCTGCACGCCGCGCTCTGCCCTGGGTATGGGCTGATGAGCCGCCTAATTTACAGTCGAAGGTAATGATCTCCCCATTTCCTGTCTCCTAATTTGTGGATTACTCTGCAGGTACCCCTCTCTCCTCGTGTAGCGCCTCTCTTCAACCCCCCCCCACCACCACCACACACACACACACACACACACACCTTCACCCACACCATCACCACCACCACCACCACCACCGCTTCCATCGTCTCTGCCTCCTGCCTCCACCCATCTCCATCCATAGCCGTCCTCTTTAAAGCCGCTCTTTAAGTTGGATTGCTGGAGGGCCTCATTGCCTGCTGGCAGCGTTTACTGTGGCAGGGCACAGGTGGAGAGGAGAGGGGCAGTGGGGATGAAGGGAGGGAGGGAGGGAGGGAGGGAGGAAAGGTGGGGGGGGTGGGGGGGGCTCTTTCCCCTCCGCTGCGGCCGCTGCGCCTGGTTGTGCTGCGGGCTGTCACGCCGATTCAGATTCAAACAAGCCCCTCGCGCTGACGCTGAGCCGAGGTTAGAGCGCTCCGTATAGCCAGGGGGCACGTGGCCCTGGTGCATTGCTTTAATTAAGCGTAAAAATGGAGAGTATCTCTCTTCCATTTGTAAAGAAACGCTACTTGAGGATGTATCCCGTGCAACAGGAAGTCCTCCACACAGCGCAGCCCGGGGAAAGAGCTAGCCATGGCAACGGGGCTGCGGTTTTGATTAACCTCGGAGCCAAGCGCAAGATTGAATCTCGCAGACCTCGAGTTAAATCCCGCTCAGCACTTAATGAGTGCTTCACACTGATTTGTTTCAATAAGCCCAGACATTTATGGTATATTTAATTCCGATGGATGAGCAGGTGGACAGCGTTTGAGGGATATCACTATCCCGCACCAGCGAGTGCGCAGTCCAGTGTAGGCCAGGAGTTTGTCAGTGTGTGAGTGCCACTGCATTGAGCCCCTGCCTGATATCTTGAAAGACATTTATTTATAAGGTTAAATAAATCAGAACTTGTTTTTTGATCATAAAGAACACACATATCTAATTTTGTCGTCTCTATCCAATCCAGTCATGGTCATGACCATGTTCTACAGTATTATCCACGATCCCAGTTGAACATGTTAGAAGATCATTTTAACCGGCAGAAGACAGTAACATCATAATTGTGTGAGGTCTCCAGGCCTGAAGCTTCCCCCGTTATTAAGCTATCACTCTGACCTAAAATGATCAAAACTTGCACCTGGCACAGCTTCTGACGAGATAAGGTCTCGAGCAATTTAAAGAAGACAGCTCCTCTTCAGCACAGGTGGAGCACTAGATCTCTATCGGTGAAATTGAAAGGTCCACAAATCTGAAAGGACAAGTTATGCAGTACTCACTTTTGTGCCTACTTTTTTTAAAATGTTTTTTTTTTTTTTTAAAGTGCTACATTTGGATGTTCGGTGCTTCTTGTGGGATTGTATAATGCATCGTTTCTATGAAAGACATGAATAGACAGACAGAGTTAGGCAACACTGAAACAGAAGTCCTTGTGAGAACCTCCACAATGCTCTCTGGTGTAGTGCTAGAAGGAGGAACGTTCTGGATATATACACAATATTGTCCATTGAGCAGACAAGGCATTTGACTTCGGAGCAGATGGCGAGATTATGACTTCATACTCTTTGGTGAGCGATTTTCAAAAGCACAGCAGAATCCCTGTCCAGCTGCTGAGGAATAGACGATGGGATGGGGGGGAAAAAACGCAAGAATGAAAAAAAAGACACAGAGACAAAAGAATATGGCTTTCTGGCAATGTTAAGTAGTCAGATTAAGTTATGATGACAATGGGGCGCTGTTGCGCATGAGTGATGTAGGTTGTCTTCTCGTAGGCTCTGAGAGGCAAGTTTCATAATTTCGATGTAAAACAGATAATTTCGATTTTAACCCTCAGACATCGACATAATTTTAGTTATAAAGTACTTGAGCTTGTAGTGGCCAATTTAGAGAGCGAAATATGAAGCCGCCGACTTCCAAATCATCGTCCAACAAAACGGTTCGTGGTGCTAGCGCTAGCTCACTGGAGGAAACTGACTGCACCGACGGTGGTCAGCTAACAGCTAGTATGCTAACTAAGGCGCTGAACTCTCTAAAAGTTGATATTTGCACCAAAATAGAACTGGCCGTTGGTGAGGTGCAGGCTGACATAGCTGCTGTCAGAGAGGAACTGACTTCCTCTGTTACCACCTTGCAAAAAACTGTTGAGGAGCAAGAGGGCCGTCTGAAAGATCTGGAGACGTCAGCAACCACTACCAGCGACTCTATGTCTGCCCTCGAGAACACGGTAACTATGCTCCAAAGCCAAGTTAAGGATCTACAATTTAAGTGTGAAGATCTGGAGAGTAGGTCCCGGAGGAATAATATTAGGCTGGTGGGCATTGCAGAGGACCAAGAAGGGGTGTCACCCACTGAATTTGTCTCTCGTGTGCTGCAGGATGTGCTTAAATTGAGCGAGAAACCCTTACTCGACAGGGCTCACAGAACTTTGCAAGCCAAACCAAAGCACGGCCAACCTCCGAGACCGTTTGTCATCAGAGTACACTACTTTCAGGCCCGCGAACTCATTCTGCGCCAGGCACGTCAACTGGAGTCTCTCTCTTTCAACGGCCGACCAATTTACATCTTCCCTGACCTGACCGCAGCTGAGGCCAAGAGGAGGGCTGCTTTCGGGGACGTGAGGAAACGGCTGCGTGATGTCAAGGGGGCTCGTTTTGGATTTCGTCTGCCAGCGAAGTTTCGTGTCACTCTACCTGGGGAAAAGGAGCGAGTATTCAGCGACCCTAAGCTGGCGATGAACTATGTGGTCTCAAAGCTTCCCGATGCTGACCTACGTGAAGAGCCGGAGGAGGCGGCTGCTGACGATTGAACTTGTATTTGGACGGTAACAAATTTATCTCTGAATTGATTGAGCGCTGGCGTTGGTTTTTGCTGTTAAGCTCAGTTGAATTTTCGGTCACTTTGTTGGCTATACTTGATAACATTTCTCAATTCCAAGTCTTACTTAAAGGAAAATGAGGGTTCTTATAGTTTTTTAAAAATATATATATAGTATATATATTATATATCTGTTTAATTTGCCAGATATTTGCCTCAGTTTGTTTGTTTTTTTTGCTGGTAGGCTATTCTAGGCTCCTGGTATAACTGATCAACCTAATGTTTATCTTTGTTATGGGGATGATTACACCGAGTTCGGGGAGGTGTACAAGTGGGGTGGGGCTATGTGTTTTTTATGTTATGTCTGTCTGGGCTTATGTTACACTGCAATGCTGTTTCTCACCTAACTGTACCACTGTTACACTTTCTTTATGTTTAAAATATGGCTAATAGCTCAGTTAGAGTTGTAGCAAGTAGGCCTATTACTTTTGTTAGCTGGAATGTGAGAGGCTTGGGAAAGCCCACAAAACTCAATAAGGTTCTTTCTCATTTGGATAATTTAGGGGCTCAAATTGCATTTCTCCAAGAGACACATTTGAACACCTCTGACCATGCTAAAATACGTAGGTCATGGGTTTCTCAGTCATTTAATTCATTATTTAATAGTAGAGCCAGAGGTGTTGCTATCTTAATTCATCATTCAGTACCTTTTGTTTCATCCAATGTCGTAGCTGACCGAAATGGGCGCTATGTCATTGTTACAGGGACATTATATGAGACTCCACTGATACTGGCAAATGTTTACGCCCCCAACCATGATGATGAACAGTTTTTTATTAAGTTTTTCTCCTCCCTGCCGAATGTTGACTCTCATTTTGTAATTATAGCTGGAGATTTCAATTGTTGCCTTCAGTCTCTTGATACCTCTACCAGAAAGAAATATGCAATGTCAAAATCTGCAAAAGTTATAAATACACACCTTCATAATTACGGTCTGGCAGACATATGGAGACGCCTGAACCCCAATGTTCAGGGTTATTCATTTTTTTCCCCTGTCCATCACACATATACACGTATAGACTATTTTCTTGTTGACAATAAGTTACTTCCATTTGTTCAAGGTTGTAGCTATCATGCTAGACTTATCTCAGATCATTCTCCCCTCTTAATGGACGTTAAGTTCACTCACAAATCAACATCTCGCCCACCTTGGAGATTTAATACATCGCTCCTTTCTGACTGTAATTTTGTTGAGTATATATCACAACAAATTGATTTTTTCATTGACACAAATGCAACTGGTGAGACAAACCATAGCATATTATGGGAAGCATTTAAAGCCTACATGAGAGGCCAACTAATATCCCGGGTAGCATACGATAAGCAGCTGCGATCTTTTACTGTCACCAGTCTCATGCATCGCATTCAGAATTTAGAGAACCAATACATTCAGTCTCCTTCTCCTGCTTTGTACAAGGAGAAACTCCTCCTCAAAACAGAATTTGAAAATCTCAGTACAACTCATGCAGAAGAAATGATCTTGAAATCCAGGCACAAATATTATGAATATGGCGATAAGCCTAGCCGTCTCTTAGCACACCAGCTTCGTCAGTCAGCTGCTTCTCGGGTTATTGCAGAAATTAACACAAGTAGTGGCCTTACTAGGGATCCCCAAGAAATTAATAATGCTTTCAGGAATTTCTATATATCACTCTACACTTCAGAACAGCAACCTACCACTGATGATCTGTCTAATTTTTTTTCTGGCCTTCCCATACCAGAACTTTCAGAGGATATAGCTGAAAATCTTGAAAGACCAATTACTGCAGCGGAAGTGGGGGAGGCCATTATGGCTATGCAGAGTGGTAAAAGTCCTGGGCCTGACGGATTCCCAATTGAGTTTTTTAAAAGATTTTCTGCAAAGATTATTCCTCTACTTATTAACATGTTCTCAGAGTCTTTTGCTTCAGGCATCCTACCCAAAACCTTACGATCTGCCCAAATTTCTCTAATCCTGAAGAAGAATAAGGACCCTCTCTGCTGTGGTTCCTATCGCCCAATCTCATTACTTAATGTTGACGAAAAGATCTTAGCTAAAGTACTTGCCCGTCGCCTTGAAAAAGTTCTACCCGACATCATATCAGCTGATCAAACAGGTTTCATCAGAAACAGATTTTCTTTTTTTAATGTGAGGCGTTTATTCAACATCATATACCACCCATCTGATTCCCCTATTCCAGAACTTCTAGTATCCTTAGATGCGGAAAAGGCTTTTGATAGGGTGGAATGGAGTTATCTTTTTTACACTCTTGAAAAATTTGGTTTTGGTCAGACATTTATTTCCTGGGTTAAATTACTATACACTTCTCCACTCTCTTCAGTTCGTACTAATAACACATTCTCCGAATATTTTCAGATAGGCCGTGGCACAAGACAGGGTTGTCCATTATCACCCTTGCTCTTTGCCTTAGCCATTGAGCCATTATCACTTGCTCTGAGACACACTCTACTTGTGAAAGGTATCATGAGAGAAGGTCAGGAGCAAAAAGTTTCATTATATGCAGATGATTTACTTTTATACATCTCAGACCCGGCCCAATCTCTCCCACATGTGCTTTGCATTTTAGATACATTTCATAATCTCTCAGGGTATAAACTCAATTTACAGAAGAGTGAACTGTTTCCAATCAATGAGGCAGCCCGTCGATACTCATCTAGCTCTCTGCCTTTCAAGGTTTCAAATTCATTTACATATCTAGGTGTCAGTGTTGTGGATAAATTTTCCAATCTTTTTTCTGCTAATTTCTCACCTCTTTTCAAACAGACTGAACTCAACCTTAAGCATTGGGGGTCCCTTCCTCTCTCTGTTGCAGGCCGTATTAATTCCATCCGAATGAACATTCTCCCCAAATTCACATATCTATTTCAATGCATACCTGTATTCATTCCCAAATCATTCTTTCACAAACTTAATTCTGTCATCTCATCTTTTGTATGGGATAACAAAGCTCCCCGCATAGCTAGAAGTACTTTACTCCGTCCTAAACATCTTGGTGGCATGGCAGCCCCAGATTTTCTTGCCTACTACTGGGCTTCTAATATACGCCCAATTGTACATTGGCTGTATGAGGATCCCGGTGCTGATGCTCCATCATGGTATATTTTAGAGTCTTTATCTTGTTTACCCTCCTCTTTGTCGGCCATGGTCTATTCCTCCACCTCTGAATCCCCAACAGCCTTTACTAAAAATAAGATTGTGAGATCAACTTTAAGGATCTGGTCTCAGATGCGTCGCCATTTTGGATGGACATGTCTCTCTTTAAAGGCTCCTATCCACTCTAATCATGCTTTTACACCTTCCTTATTAGACACATCATTTCTCAATTGGCGGAAGTCAGGTATTGAATCTTTCTATGACCTCTACTCTGATGGTGTTTTTTCCTCATTTGACCAGCTCTGTAAACAATTTAACCTCCCCAAAAGTAACTTCTTCCGTTACCTTCAGGTCAGAGACTTTTTGCGTAAAACACTACCAGTGTTTCCAACACTACCTCCATGCAACCCATTTGAGGGGCTTATAGAACACAATGCATCATTTAGGGGCATAATTTCAATAATATATAATAAGTTTACACAGGAGCGCCACTCTATGCTTCCTTCTTTAAAGGCCGATTGGGAATTTGATCTGGGTGAAAACATTGCTGAGGATATGTGGCTCTCAATCCTGCAAAGAGTACATGGTTCATCGATTTGTGCTAGACACAGCCTAATGCAATGTAAGATTGTACACCGCTCGCATTGGACCAACCTTAAACTCTCCAGACATTTTCCAAATATAAGTCCAATCTGTAACCGATGTCATTCATGCCCTGCTACTCATGCCCATATGTTTTGGGCTTGCAGCAAACTAGCGAACTTTTGGATTTTGATTTTTGAAGTGCTCTCAGACTGCATAGGTATGGGTATAACCATCAATCCTTGCCCATTCATGGCTATTTTTGGTGCCTCCCCGGGCAATCTTGGTTTGTCTGCAGCACAGTCTGATTGCATTGCTTTTGTAACTTTCATCGCCAGACGTTTAATCCTTCTTAAATGGAAAGACCCTCATCCTCCCACTTTTACACACTGGGTTGAGGATGTGTTGTACTTTCTTAAATTAGAAAAGATAAAACACTCATTAAGGGGCTCTGTAAAAAGGTTTTTTGATTTGTGGAACCCATTTATCAGCTATGTCAAAGAGAAAATCCAGCTACCTGCAGTGTAAATTGTCTTACCTCATGCCTATTGCCTAAATGTATACCTTATTTCTGTGGTAACAGTCATTTTATGTAGCCATTGCCTGTGTCCTAGTCCTGTGTTGTTGTGTTGGTTTGTTGTTATGTTTGGGGGGGGGGGGGTTGTGTTTTATGTTGTCTATGTTACTTTGTACATGTTATGTTGATTTTGTATATGTGCTGATTCTCTGAAAATCTCAATAAAAAAATTAAAAAAAAAAAAAAAGTTATGATGACAATAATAGAATTCAATATATTTTATTCTCCTCAGTGGTAGATATTTTAATGGGAGTTGAGACCTTATCAACTCATTAGGCAGATGGGCTGGAGCAATCCAATCTCCAAACAAGGCTTCTAATGAAGGCAATGACCTAATTAGCTCTTTTCAGGACATTGGAGTTTCAGAAATGAAGAAACCACCATTCGGGCTCTACTGTGCCATTCTCCTCTAGGTTAGTGTTTTATAAATGATGAAAAATATCATGTAAAATTGGGTTTCAAAAGGGCTTTTTCGAGCTTTTCATGAGAGTGAAAATAAAATGAGCTTAGTAGTAGTATGATGGACATGTGGAAGCTTAAGTTTGTGTTTTGATTAAAACACTACTTTTGTTCTAAAGCCTGATGTGAAATGAAGACTCTTTCTTATGGGAAAAAAAAACAACAACTTTTCTGTCAGTAGCACCCAGAATTATTCATGTCTGAGTCGACACGTCTGGCATCACTTTAAAATGTTTCTCTTTTTGAAATAATTACATGGTTATCACTTCCATTTTATTCACCATTTCGCAACTAAGCTAAACAGTGGCCATTGGAAAGATTTATTTGAAGCATAAACTCGGCTCTGGCATCATCACGTCTGTTTGTGGTGAAATATCTCTGTGCTTTGTTATGGATATGGGTTCTTCTCCAATGGATTACTAATGCATTTATATATTTATTTATTTTTCCCGAAATGAGAACCATTTGTTTTGACAGATGCTTGTTCTGGGGTGCCCGCCAAAGCTGGTCTGATTTTCTGGATATTCACACAAGACTACGGGGTTTATACTTTGTTGTTTCGACAAACACAAACGTACAGTTGCCAGATTTCTGAATAATTATGTCTGCACAAGCATATTCCGTGGCTGGTGAATTTATCGCAGTCAAAAATTGCGAGAGGAAAAGAAAGGGATTATAATACACAGGACTCCTAATCCGAAGTCATTACTCTTTTTAGCTGGCTTATCAGAGTCGCTCTGCAAAGTTTTTCTCCTCCGCCATCATTGTTCCACTGGTCTCAGAACATAAACCCTTTAACATTTGATTCAGTTTCTTGCCGAAAAATGTTTTGAAGCTTGGCTGCAGACGCAAGGAGGGACTGACTGAAATGACTGGCGCGCTCAGAAATCGCAAAGTGTTGAGCTGTGAAGTTTATTGGAAGGTTGTTTAGTGTGTCGGGGGAAAACAGTAATTTATTGTTTTCTCTCCGCCAATGCATGTTCTTTAAATCCTGCCATGACCTTAGTAGAGAGCTTTGGTTAATTACAGCAGACCGTAGCCATTTAAGACCATCTTTGTTATCAAATCCAGGCATACACATAGTGGCTGATATCAGTAATGAACTCTTGGGATCATAAGTCATAACCTCAATATTCATTTCGAACACTCAAGTTTTAGTGGTCTCTGTGCAGAGATGTTCTTGAATGAAATAGATCTATGAAGATGAACCGGTTTAATCCTGCCTGTCATCATGCTTGTGTTTGGAGTTAGCAATATACAAACCTTCTGCTTTGATAGATAGTCACCATGAAGGTAACCATGCTTTGAAATGATACTGGGATTCCCCCTGGGTCTTAATCAGATGAATAAATTCAGCAGGGCCCAATAATGTTAGGAAAATGGGGAGGCTTCCAAAGAGACGGGCACATCAGCCTGCCAATTATTTTACATTTTCACCACGCATAGAGTGGAGTGGGTGGGCGGCTGATGCTAACGTTGCACGCAGTTGCATGCAGGAAATTGAGACATTTCAGGGAAAAGCTGGAAAAAGTCTTGATTCATCACTTTAACCTCATGACTGCATTGAATGCAACATTGAATAGGATTCTTTGGAATGGAATTCAGTAACATAACCTGCATTTTGTCATATTCTCAGTCATTTGCATGTGAAGAAAGACTTACCCATGATACACTGATGCGTTTACCAGGAAGTGATTAGTCATCATAACACATATTCCAACAAGCTTCTGCTTTTCTACTGAAAAATGTCTGTATTTTGAAAAGAAATGAAGACTCTTTAAACTACAACATGATTTTCAAAGAGCAGGTATTTGAGAGGATGAAGAGGTAGTAAAATCAGGCCTGTGATTATAAACGCTGTGCACGTTTTTTTTTTTGTTTCACAAACAGATTGGTTGTCGAGTAGGCTGTATGGTACACCCACGAGTGTGGGTAGGCAAGTGCACTGTGCAACGGCTAAAGACAAAAAAAAATCCTTTATGTCTCGAAAACAGTCGCTTCCTTTTTGTGTTGGAAGACAAAAGCGGCAACACAGCTATAATTGAGTTGACGCAACACAACATTTCCTGTCCAGCTCCTCAGAGGCCTGGGAAAGTAAAACAGTTATCCATCAAGATAATAGTCACGGGCAAGGAAAGGCTCTGTTATATGAATCACACTCATTAAGGTTACCATTTTGAAAATAGAGTGATGACTTTTTCATATAATGAGCAGTTTTCAGCTCAAGCATTTTAACTTCAGAGTGACCTTTAAGTCGCCTGTTCGTGCTCTTTAAGCAACTCACACATGTCTCGGAAGAAGCACAGAAGTATCTAGAAAGAAAGTGAAAGGCTCATAAATCTCTCTCGCAAATTTCTCTGTTTAAGTATGTCACGGGGACAAAAGAAAGTGCCTTTTTTAACTCTCTGAATTAATGCAAAATGAAAACAAAAGGATAATTCCTGGTCTGAAAACATCAGATGCATGAACACGACTGTAGCGTACAATCTCCTCTCTTCTCTCTTTAAAAGTTCACTTGTAGTCCCGTTGGTGTTCTTAATGCTGATTGCACTGATTGCGTCAGTGAGTATTATAGCCCACACTTTCATTAGAACATTCAGAGCAAAATGATTTCATTAATATCTTCTTCCCTTTTTTAAGCACAGGGGATGCCGCATACCTTCATCTTAAGGTTTATTTGCCTCTGGAGTACCCATGTGTTCTAAGGGGCTGCGGTGGATTATTACAGTGGAGGCTCTCACCTCCTACGTACTGCTCATACCAGAGAACAGATACATCATGTGCTCCCAAGCCCATTCGCAGACATCGGCCCGCCGGGTTTGGGCCGGACGAGGCCCGGACCCGCGCCGGAGTCAGCCGCTCTCCGGGTTATTAATTGATGTCGGACTTCCCTCTCGCATCCTCCCACCCACGGTGCTTATCGCTGCACAAATCAGCCAGGTTGGGTGGGTTTGGGGAGAGGTGTGTGTGTGTGTGTGCTGCAGTGGTGAGAGTCAGTTTAGAGCTCCGTATTTCATACTGTGTTAACCTCTACAACACTTACCTCATGGGAGCGTCGACAAAAAGCTATTACCGCGGCGCACGCAAGTGTGGCACAGTTCAATCAGATTCTGATTGTTCGCCAAGCAAACAGAATTACCAGCCATTGTTTGACAAATATGTCCCAGAATGTACAATTCCTTCAAAACACAACACAAAGCACAAAAGTAGGGTACTATATAGTATACAATCCAGTGATACGGTTCATCCGTCAATGGTGGCAGATCGTACAACAGCGCTTAGCGACACCAGATTACGGCATAAATCATTTACTGGGCTTCATGTTTCTTCTTTGCCATGTTTTGGCTCTCTTTATGTGTTATGTACTGTGCATGTTATTGTCCTCGAGTGAATACTGTATGCATGTGTTGCGTATATTGTTGCAGTATTGTTGATTGCGCCCAGACAAATTGATGCAGTGCCTGA
>NC_085006.1:18046316-18061316 GCF_963854185.1 Sardina pilchardus | reverse complement strand
CGCTAAGAATAAAAAAGTTGAAAAGTGCCCGGAAGATACATTAGACGTTTCTGCACACGAGAGAGAGGAGAGGGGGGGGGGGAAAAGAGCAGAGAGCTGATGGCTTTACTTAGAGCCAAAATGGCACGACGAAAGGAAAAGAAAGACCCAAAAGGAATAAAAAAGAAGAAGAAGAAGAAGAAAAAAAAAAAGAAAAACGCCAGATGCCTTATTCTCGCTCTCAATTGTGTCAGGATGGAGGTGGCATAAGATAATGAAATCTGTTTATGAAGCGACTCAAAAGTACTCACGCCCCTGAGAGCCGAGGAAGTGCCAGGCGTGCGTTGGCAGCGAGCTTCCCCAAGAAGTGCCAACTGTGTCGGCTTCCCGCAGCGGAGAGAGTCCCTGCCATCCACGACTTGGAGCCGGGTTCCAGTCCGGCCCCCTGCTCCCGGGACAGAGAAGCGGTGCGTGGGCCTCCATTTGGAGACGGCTAGGGTAATTGGGAGACACTGCACTGCCTGGGATGAAAGGGCAACCATTAAGGATTAATGGATGAGAACATTTGTTTTTCCCTTTTTTTATCTTTATTTTTTGTGCGTGCCAACGCCCTGTAAAGTGTAATGGTCCATTAATAACTAACAATAACACATCACCATTTCAGCATGTAATGAGCAGATTGCTGGCTGTTGTATTGTTTTGATGTAAGGTCAGTTGCATAAAAAATAATAATAAAAATAAAAAAAACACAGCCAGTCCATTTCACATCTCACGAAAGAGGCAAATATTTGTTGCGGACTACTTAAGTCTCACAAATGGAGTCTCAGGCCTCTCTTTAGCTTTATGTCAAATCATTTATTCTTTCTGTGTGCGTTTTGTAAGAAATTGTTCAAATTAGCGTGAGAGAGAGAGAGAGAGAGAGAGAGAGAAGGAGAGAGAGAGAGAGAGAGAGAGAGAGAGAGAGAGTGTACGTGTGTGTAAGTGTGTGTGTGTGGTGGTGTTGTGGTAATTAAAGGGGTGATTCTAATCAGCATTGCAGCAATTAAAAGCGCTGACACTCGCGTTGTGGTTTTCACACAGTTAGAAGCCCCTGTGTGTCCCTCTGTAGTGATATTTCAATTAAAAGCGTAGGCTGTTAATGAGAAATGGTTTCATCACCTTTATACCCGTATACACACGGAAATGTGTGAAGTCATTTAACAATAGGTAGGTCACAGCAGACAGCCTCAGCCTTTTACTCCGCTAACATCTCCATGCCCGCTTCCATGCGTGCCACATTGCGATGCCAAGACCAGCACTATTAGTACCTGAGAGGTAAGGTGACTAATTTCCGTATTTCTTTTAGATATATGTATATATTGAGTGCAGGCAGTAGACGGCGAGCTAATCCCCGTGTGTCTGGGAGAAAGGCTCGCCTGCCATATTAGCTCTCTGTGTCTGTTGAGATCCCCACACGATAAAGATGGATGACACCCCTGGCGGGCAAAACCCAGCCTGGATTTTTAATATTCTTGCCTTGAGCAGGAAGGTCTCTCTCTCTTTCTGTCTCTCCCTCTTTCTCTCTCTCTCTCAAACATTCTCTGTCTCTCTCTTCCTGTTCCTCTCACTCCCAAGATCCTTCACTCTCTCTCTCTCTTCCTCACCCCCTACTCTCCTCTTCTCTTCCTCCGTATCTCCTTCTTCCTTCCTATCTCGTTCTCTCTCTCCCACTCTCTCTCTGCCGTTGTCTCCTTGCTCTCCCTTTCTCTCTCTCCCCCATATCTCCTTCCCTCCCTCCCTCCCTCCCTCCCTCTCTCTCTCTCTCTCTCTCTCTCTCTGGCTCACCCTCCCTCTCAGCGTTAAAGTCTGTGAGTCAGACAGCGCAAGTGAAGCCGCAGAGATAGCTAGTGCTGCAAAGCCTCCTCCATGTTCACTCCATACTCTTCTTCAAAAAAACGAGAGATGCAGCTTGGCTCCCTCAAGGGCTGTATGGCTATTCTCCATAGAGGAGCCGCTGAGAGACTCAGGCTTCCATCCTCCATATAGACTCTTTGGCTAATCTGCTTTAGGTGTAAAGAAAGACGGCGCTCCTCAACAAGAATGTATTCAAATGTCCTTTGTGTGCATAGAAGAGTCAATAAGGATTCCTGTTTCTTTTTTAATGAATCAATGATGTGTCATTTTTCAAACAGGGCCATGTGTGTGTAACAATGGCTTCCTTGGAACTCTGTTGGGTTGAGATGTGGGAGGCTGGGGGCGACTGATGTGGAGGGAGGTAGGGGTCATTTGGAGCACTGTATTTCTCAGCCTCTGATTTAAAAAAAAAAAACACAGAGCCAAGCCAAGCAGCCCACTGTCCCCTGCTGACCAGAGAATCACCTCGGGCCGGCAGGCTGTGTGCTCGGATGCATTAGAACTGAGCCCTTGATTCATTCGTGAGACGCTCCGTCTGTGTGCAGTACGCGGTTGCAAACGTTGGCTAGGTGCCCACAGGAAGGTCTGTTGACGTCATGTTACGTCATCGCATGTTGTATCGGGGGCCCCAGCGAGCCCTCTGGCCTGTGGGTGGACTGGTGGAGAAATCTCCAGTCCTCCCACGCTGAGCGTGTGACTTTAAATGTTGACTTAACTAAGTTTTAATTATTGCTTAATTATCCCTTGGGCCTCGCCAGCGTGCTCTTGTTGGATGTCAGGAAGATGGAGAAGAAAAAGAAGAAGAGGGGGAAACAGTGGAGAGAGGGAGGGAGGGAGGGAGGGAGGGAGAGAGAGAGGGAGATTAATGCTGGTGTGAATCAGGAGCTGGCAGGGGTCTGCATTAAGGAGGAACGGCAACGGAGCGGTTTGAACAAGGTCAGCTCAACTCGGGATTGTGCCATAACACCCCCCTCCCTCCCCCCATACCCCTCATATCTTCCAATACCCTCCCACCCCCCCCCCCCCCCCCACACACACACACACACACACACACACACATACACCCCCGCCCCCCCCACACACACACACCCCCGCCAAGACCGAGGGTGATTGGGAAAGAGCTGTAAGCAGAGCTCTCAACCTTGGGGCCGCTTACTAAAACTGTCACTCCTGACACTTGCTGCTGCAGCCTTCATAAGGTTGATATTGCATGTGTGCTGCTGGAACTTTGCCGTTACATTATAAAAATCTCTATTTCACCACGGCTAGCCAGTCAGCCAGCCACCACCACCACCACCACTAATACCAAAATCAATTACCTTCCCTCGGGCGAAATAGGATGTGATCATATGCTCCAGTACTTGATAATGATTTTAGCTGGCGCGATGAGCGCCTCACCTATGCCACTTTAGTTACCATGGTACCGGTCCCGGGAAGATAATGATCTTGGTTCTGATGAACTGTGACATGCAGATCAAGTCTGACTTCCACTTAAGGTCATTAACATGCACAGGAGTGACCCAATGACTCAGGTGTTTATCTACAAAAAATGAATGTGAATAGTGTGTAGTTTCAGTGTGTGTGTGTATATATATATGTGTGTGCGTGTGCGTGTGCGTGTGCGTGTGCGTGTGCGTGTGCGTGCGTGCGTGTGTGTGTGTGTGTGTGCGTGTGTGTGTGTGTGAGCTAAAGCATATGCTACAGATGAATTCCATCCCTTGCCCTGGCTGTCATACACACCAGCTGAGAGAGGAAGGCCTCCACTGGGACGAGGACATTATCACAGTAGGAGCAGGGAGCCACTGGTGTCAGATGAAGGCCCGCTGTGCGCTCCCCAATGGTCACTGGTTTGACACTCATTCAGCAGAAGAGGCTTTTGCCAGCAGACACATTCTGCAACCAAAGCTGACAGATAGCAGGAAAGCATAGGCCATTGGCATATAGACTTTATAACATATTCATAACATGTGAATAAGTAATGTATGTGTGTTTATGAATAAATTATTTCAGCATAACGGTTAACTATTAATTATGTGATGATTTATCCATAATCTGAATTGCGCTGCTTTCATGTTTTCCCGGCTCTGCACATTGCAGATATTATCTACTGTATTTAGTTAATTACATATTGAACATGACTCAAAGCCAATGTATGTTGCACAACCTTAAAGGCCAACTAAAATAATTCAAAAGTTATATTCGGAGGCGCAGAAAATAAATGCAATAACCATAAAAATGGAAAGTGCGAAAGAAATTACTGCAAACCCTTTGGTGGCAGACCTTTCTCCTTCCTGTCTTATTAAACACATAATATATTGATCTCTCTTAGATAGAGTTTCTCTATCTCTATGCAAAGTAATTAGATTGAGCTGTAAGTAAACATCACATCCTCACATCCCTCCCCAGTCAAGGTGAAGAACCTCCTTTGTTTAACCACATTATGAGTGGAAACCGTGATGCCTGAGAAAGCCCACAGTGGCCCACCGGCGGCACTGTTTGTGATGAGACATACGAATATTGGAGACGCGAATTAATGTTCTTTCCTCTGCTGTTGGTTTTAGCATCGGCTTCATGATAGCATCTGGCCAGCCAATATTCCTGGGGCAGTGGTTAGGGATAGGAAACTAGATTAAGATATATAGGATGAAAAATTGTGAAGGGACCAGGAGAATTGACCCAGCGCCACAATAAAAAGAGTAAGAAATGACAAATTGAAGCGAGGCGCTGAGCAGACTCGAGCAGCTGCCAGTGGTTTTTTCGCCGAGATGAGAGCGAGCGCGGAGGAGCCATGTTTTGCTGATGCTGATGCTGCCCTGGGTTGGGTTGGCTTGGCTTGGGTGGGTGGGGATGGGTGGAGGGGGAGGTGGGGAGGGAGTGAGGGAGTTGACTGGATTGGCTGCATGCAGAGTTTGCTGCTCTGTGCATTCAATTCATTAACTCCCGCCATCCATGGCTGTTGTGAAACCTGCATGGGGGGATACGAGGGAAGCAGAATACACTATGGAAATGAGAAATGCAGTCTGTCTGTGTGTGTTTGTGTATGTGTGTGTGTGTGTGTGTGTGTGTGTGCGCGCATGTGTTACATGTGCATGCGTGGTATGGTTAGAGCTAGGTCACATGTGTATGTATGTGTGTGTAGGAGGAAGAGAGCGAGAGAAGGTACAACTCTGTAGGTATGTGTGTGTGTGTGTGTGTGTGTGTGTGTGTGTGTGTCGGTGTGTGTGTGAGAGAGAGAGAGTGTCTGTGTCTGTGTGTGTGTGTGTGTGTGTGTATGTATGAGCAAGAGAGAGAGAGAGAGAGAGCATGCATGTGTGTGCTTGAGAGAGAGAGAGAGAGAGAGAGAGAGAGAGACAGTATGTGTGTGTGTGTGTGTGTGTGTGTGTGTGTGTGTGTGTGTGTGTGTGTGTTTGCATTCTTGTTTGGTTGTTTTTAGGGAGCCTTAAAAAAAACGAGGTATTTGGTGGCTCCCAGAATGCAGAGCAGGCGGTGACGAGTCGCCCTGACAGCTGTGGTGCCGCCGTCACTAGGCTGTGTGGTTGTTCCTGTTCCCCTATGCATTAAATCAGCATTATTCAACCTGGCAGCAGCCCCCTCCGCCTGTCTGCCTGCACTCTCTCTCCTTCTCTCTCCCTCCCTCTCTCTCTCTCTCTCTCTTTCCCTCTCACTCTCTCTCCCTCTCTCATTCTCCTCCCTCTCACTCTAGCTCTCTCTCTCTCTCTCTCTCTCTCTTTCCCTCTCACTCTATCTCCCTCTCTCATTCTCCTCCCTCTCACTCTATCTCTCTCTCTCTCCCTCTTTCCCTCTCACTCTATCTCCCTCTCTCATTCTCCTCCCTCTCACTCTATCTCTCTCTCTCCCTCCTCTCTCCCTCTTACTCTAGCTCTCTCTCACTCTCTCTTTCTCCTCCCTTTCTCCCTCTCTCTCCCTCACTGTCTTTCTCTCCCTCTCTCTCTCGCTCCATCTCCCTCGTTCCACCAACACCACAGTGGCAGAGGGTGCGGTGAGTGAGTGAGTGAGGAGGGTGGGGAGGTGGAGGAGGGTGGTGTTGAGACTCAGACTCAGAGTGGTGTGTGTCGGCTAGTCGACTCTGCGCATTAGCGGGCTAAAAAAAAAAAAACTGGCGCTAAGCTGAAGGGCAGTTCTGTCACGTAGCCGTCATCGCGCCCGTCTGTCTGTCCGTCCGTCCGTCCGCACTCTCTCTCTCACAGTCCGCCAGTATCCCCCACCTCTGCCTCCGTGTCCGCCACCAGAGCCATCATCTCCTCCCCCCCCCCCCCTGTGAGGGCTAAAGGGCTTCCGCTATCATCTCAGTACTGGCCGGTGGGGTTATTTTCTGGATGATGCTATTTCGCAAAAATCTGCTTGTCAGCTTAAAGTTTTGAGACATGCTGCTAGAGGGCCACAAGTAAATTGCAGGGGAGGCAGGGAGAGAGAGACGGAGGGAGAGAGAGAGAGGGAGAGAGAGAGAGGGGGGGGAGGGAGAGAGAGAGAGAGAGAGAGAGAGTGAGAGAGAGAGAGAGAGGGACGAAGGGTGGGAAGAGACGGTATCAGATGTAACGTCTCGTTAGCGGGAAGAAGGAGGTGGTGTGCCGGATGGGTTTTGAAAGGTGCCACCACTTCCAGCTCGCCGGCTGCCAGTCGGCGTATGCTAAACAAGGACGCCTATATGGCAGTGCGTCGGCTTATGATAACTGTTTCATGCCTCGGGGGTGGCGGTGAGGGGGTTATATCACCGCGGCGAAAAATAGAAATGGAAAGTTGATTTTTCTCCCCCCCGCCCCCCCTTCTCCTCTCCCCTGCACCCCACATTGTGGCAACTCCTGTCGTCTCTCACCCTCCAGGTTTGACAAAGAATGATAAATTACCTCATTATTCTCGTTCATTTTCCCCTCCACACTCTCTCCTGAGCGACTCACAGCGGCCGTATGCAAACAATGTGCCCGAAGCACATCTGGCCCGTGCATCCCCGCCATCGCGCCCGCCATCGCGCCCGCCGTCCTTATGCCGTGTGGCTTACAGCAAGGCGCTGTCTCTCTCTCTCTATCGCGTTTCCGTGGCTGCTGCCCGCTCGTGCCACGTGGCGTCTTGCCGCCTTGGCACTGCCAAATAATAAGCATCAGAAAGCAGCAGGATTCTAAATGGACCTCCGTTTGACTCCGAGAGCTTCAAAGACGTTCGGCGAGCCTTCAATCCCATCACTCATTATCTAATCCCCAGTCCCAACACGGCAACATATGATAATCAATTTTTTAAAGACTGTCAGCTTATCAGGCGAGGGGGATGCTTCAGTAGACCAGTTTAATTCGGGACTGCCGTCTGCTCTGCTCGGCACTACACCCCTACAGTGGATTTCTGTGCACTGTCACTGACCTTAGATGGGATTTTTTTTTTTTTTTTTCCCCGCACGGGTTTCTCCATTTAAACGCACAGATTTGAGTGCGAGGGGGGCGATTGTAATGGGCTTCACTCTGCAGCTTTCTTGATGCTCATTGATCTCTATGCACAGGGTTCATTGACTCGGCAACGAGCAATTTTTCACAGACTTTCTCCAAGTGACAGTTTTCCGAGAGCTTCTAGGCAGTGGGCGCAATATCATCAGCAGTTCCCCAAAGGTTCCAAAAGGCCAGGGCAAAAAAGGGTAAAAAAGAAAGAGACAGGCCGAGAGGGAAGAAGAAAGTGCAAAAAAAGAAAGAGAAAAATTAATCCTTTAAAATGTAAATGTGCCATCAGTTGAAAGATTTTATGATGTGAGTGTCTCAGTGCTTTCAGCGGGCAAGTAGTTTGATGACTTTTAGTGATTAAAAGCATATTTTAGAGATTCTTTTTAGCACTGCTCAGTTTAACGTGTACTGCTGTGTGCTTGCAGTTGGATATCGACTTATAAAAATACTGTGGACATTAGTTTTGTTTCCTTTTGTGCCTACTTACTGTTGTAGCTCTGAGTGCATTAGCTTACCAAATGGCATGCTCTCATTGTTTTGTATTGGAAAATTCTGTTCTGACGGGGTGTTTTGATATCTCAAAAGTGCACGAAGAAATAGTGTTTACAAAAATGGCAATCTTCAGTTGATTGCCATGTTTGACACAAATTGACTGTGATTACATTATGTCTTCATTGTCTTTCGCTTTTAAGACGACACTTCTGACAATCCACTGAAGAAATATTTTTGGCCAGCTACTCAAATGAATCTGTGACCCATTTAGAAATAAATAAAAAATGCAGATGGCTCAATATGTGTTGCTCTAAATCTTGAAAGGAACCTGGATGGCGACTGATCTCAAATGTGCCAGCGCTATTTTTAGAGTGGCATGTATCATTTTACCTAATATCTCTCTCACATCTTTTACAAAACAGCAGAAAACTTTCCTTGTTTAGAATTTGACTTGTATGTTAGGTGTGCCTCTGTGTTCTGATAGGATGAACAAGTTTCAGTGTGTGTATGTGTGTGTGTGTGTGAGAGAGAGAGAGAGAGAGAGAGAGAGAGAGAGAGAGAGAGAGAGAGAGAGAGAGAGAGTGAGTGAGAGAGTGTCTGTATGCATAAGTATGGACAAATATAAACAGAATGTGCATACCACTATGTGTGTGCGTGCGTGCGTGCGCGTGTGTGTGTGTGTGTGTTTACGGCCACATGCATCCAGGGGAAGAGTGGGGTTGATCTTTTTATTCTCCTCCTGCCTGAATGTGCTTATCACGCATCTTTTGTGGAAGTCTTTGAATCAGCACATTTGTTGTTGTTTTTTATATATATTATTATTTGTGCCATTCAGGAATTTACACGTGCCTGGTATTTATCCCAAACTGGGTGGGTGTGCCAAAGGAACTTGGCGTAATGGAAGCGGCGTTTGCAGTTTATTTCGTGGCGTTTTTTTTTTTTTTTTTTTTTTCGCCCCCCCTCGCTCGCTCTCTCTCTTGCAGGAAGAGGACAGGATGATGATTACACGTCTCATCAGCCTTCGCTCATAACATCCAGCAAGAGCCGCTGCCGACGCAGGAACTCGCAATGTAATGATTCAGATAACGCACTCTATAATTGAATTAACAAACCACTTACAAACACATACATTCTCCCACCCAGACTCCAGCAGAATCATCATCACAGAGAAACAATGTGCATGGCGAAGATCCCTTCCCTGTAGGGACGTACGGTGGCGCTGAATGCTATTAATACGAGAGCACCCCACCCCTCTTTATTTAAGGGAGAAAAAAAAGAGCGGTGTGAAAATCATTAACACAAGTGCCTGTGAATCATAGCTATGGCGCTAAGCTGAGCTAATCCGATTCCTGCGCTCTGATCCAGAGGGTCAGGATGGGGCCTAGTTTAGGACAGAGTCACACGCGGATACGTAGCCCTCGCTGCCATAATCTTGCGGTAACATCGGTGGACTGCGATGGCGTAGGCCTGCGCTAGAGCTCCCACAATGGGCCAGGCTTTATTGTGTTAAGATGGCTAGATAAGATACTGCCAATTATAAGGAGAGAGCTCCAATGTGGAACAGGGCTAACGCAGTCTGGTGGCATAGATCTCTCCCACACCTTAGGGACTCGTCAGGACAACGGACGGTTCAACAGTTCTCCCACGCTAATAGAACTCTGAACTAAATGCAGAATTCAGAACTAAACATGCCATAGAGAGCAGTACAATGGAATGTGGAACTCTTGTGCTATATCGTGTTCTGTTTTAATGACTGAGAAAGAGAGAAACGGGTGAAAGAAAGTGTGAAGCTGCAGTAACTGAATGTCAATAATGATCTCTTGTGCAACATCCTGGGTGTGTTCTGAGGGCAGGGGTCATCTTTTCACAACCTGTTAGGACAAATTGATTCTTACAATTTACCATGTAGACCGCAACTACAAGGACACTTCCCTTAAAATAGACTTATTCACAGCCAATTGTTTTCTTCTGGGCCAACAAGTGTATATTCTTCTGCAGAATATTGTCATTGTTTCACAGTAGAAGTTTTCGGCTTCCTACTTTTTGTATGCATGAACTCCGGGGATGTCATAGGTGCTGTTGAAGTGGGTTTGAGGTGAATTAGGAAGGCCATGCAATATTGAGTGCTACTACCAAGGGTCAGACTGTGAGGTGGCATACAACTCTGAAATTAAAATGCTGTCCAAATCAACAAATCCTTGACCCTGAACTACTTGGTATAAGCACAGACATAATGTACTTGCAATTCTGTCCAGCACCTCCATTTTATTCTCCACTACTGGGCTGTGGCTTGTCAGATTCGTTTTCCACAATATATAACAATATGCTTTATAGGGCTTTTGTCATGTGGATGAGAAGAGTTAAATAGCGCTTTTTAAAGTGTGCTTGGCTTTTGCATTTAGATGGGCATTTTAAAGTATTTGAATACGGTTGAATAGCGCAAAAGTCCCCTTTATTGAAACTACTGCTTATACTGTGTGTCAAAGGACAGACTTTTCATGACATAACTGTAGAACTATATGTGTCTTTGGGAGAGTGTGCCCCACACTGCACGTGAGGATATACAGAAACAGCTGAAGCTCTAGAAGGTTCCTGAGTTGGTCCCTCATCATATCTCCCCGTCTATGGCCTTGATTATAACCTGCGCCTGGAGGACTGGGCTACAATTCCCTTGGTAACCAAACCAAGTAATGATGATTCTAATCATTTTAGCCCTTAAGCTGATTTCCCCCACCCCTGCTTGAAAATTTGGTTCAATGCGTTTTAAATCCCCAAGGACCACAACCATGTAATAAAGAAATAAACATGTGCCTCATAATAAGAGGTACAAAATGGCCTTAGCAACATGGAGTAACTTGTTAATATTTATACAAGACTATCTCAGACATTTGTGCAGCACAAAACATGTTTCGTTCGATTGATTTGGACTGCTTCGTGAGTTCATTTATTTGTGCGTGTCTTATGTAAGGCCGTGTCTTGATCGTTTTAGAGTGTTTTTGCTCAAATTCAGGTCTGTGAGATCAGGGTGTGTGGAACTTCGCCAGCCCCCCTGAAGAGAGAAGGAAGGGGGGAAAAAGGGATAAAAAAAGAAAGAAAGGAAAGAGAGAACTAGAGAGAAAGAGAAAGAGGTAGAGAGGGGGAGGGAGGTTCTTTGGTGCTGGTACTTAAGTAAGACTGCTATTATAAAGGCTCTATGCTGTATGTTTCCCTTGTACCTTGTGAAAATGCCTGCATCCTGCTTCAGGGAACAAAATGCACCCATGACTGCCATCACAAATGCCATATTTAGATGGATTTTACAAGGAAAGAAGCTGTCTCTCTTGCCCTTTACCGCTTTCTCTCTCATTGTGACTATTTTCTCAATCTCTCTTCTCATCTTTATTCACAACAAAAGTCTATAAAGTGCCTTAATACCAGCATCTTCATTTTTATCTGAAACAAGAGGCCCTTTGGAATCTCCTTTTATCTCATTGTAGTTGCTGGTGCCCAAGCCCTCGGTTATCCCAGAGTTCTCATAACTGAGCCAATTATCCTTTCAATGTGTAAATTAAAATGACAAAAATGTCTTTAAATAGGAGTCCATGACTTCCATGATAGTTTGGTTATTTCAGTGTTCTACAGTATGTTCGCCACTCCTTTCTGTCTAATTTCCTTAGTCTCTCTCTCTCTCTCTTGCTTGCTCTCTCTCTCTCTCTCTCTCTCTCTCACACACACACACTCTCTCTCTCTCTCTCTCTCTCTCCTCCATTCAGTGGAATGCAGAAAGACAGTACCTCCCAATGCCACACCCACTCAATGCCTCTGAGCAGCAGCCGTTTTATTCATTGTGTCCTCTAACTAGCATCACTTAGTTCGTATGTTAGTTAGTTAGTTGAGTGAGTGAGTTAATTAGTTAGACAGTGAGTCAGTTAGTTCATTTGTTGTTAATTCCCCTCTGAGCATACTGCAGGGGAGGGGAGACCATGTATATCCATGGCTGTGCTACAAACGGGGGCAGTCTCTATTAGATGTACTGTAATGGTTGGTGGGGGACAAAACAAAAAAAACATTAGATGGCAAAAGTGCAGTCCTGGCACTTTTGCAGGATGAGAGAAAGAAGCAATGAGAGAGGGAGAGAAGGAGAGAGAATGAGAAGAGAGAGAGAGAGAGAGAGAGAGAGAGAGAGAGAGAGAGAAAGAGGGAAGTAGAGGGGGGAGAGAGAAGGAAGTAGAGAGAGGGAAGGAGAAGCAAAGGAGAGAAAGATTGGGACAGAAAAGGACATCGTAGGAGAGATTTTGAGAGAGAGAGAGACATAGATAGGCAGAGAAAGTATGAGAAAGAGAGACAGATAGGCTTGATAAAGTGAGAGAGAGAGAGACATTCATAGGCTGATAAAGTGAGAGAGAGGGAGAGCGAGAGATGTTGATAGGCAGAGAAAGAGAGAGCAAGAGAGAGGGAGAGATGAAGAAAGAAGGAACAAGAGAGAGATATAATGAAGTACACAGACCAGGGATCCCCGTCGGGACCTGCAATTCGACAGGCTCACCCGACAGCCACTGATGTGTGTGTGTGTGTGTGTGTGTGTGTGTGTGTGTGTGTGTCTCTCGTGTGTGTGTGTGCGTGTGTGGTGCGCGCGCTGCTCCTCCACAGGGTAGCGGGCTAACATGATTTATTTGTGCTGGTTTTATTGTCGGACCAAATTGGATATTATGAATCCTCTCTGTATGTCGGAACCGGGGGCCCGGCCAGTGCAGTGCAGTGCTCTGCGGAGGGAACCCCGTGATGTGCAACGGAACAGGCGGAATAGAGACGCCGCTCCGGTTCCGGGCGAGGCTCTGCGCCGTCGTCTACTTCAGCCGGGTTGATTGGTCAAACCCCCCCCGATCGGCTCAAATCGCATCCTGTCCTGCTCTGACAAAAGGACTGAGGAGGAGGAGATGAAGAGGACGAGGCTTGCTTTTATGTCGTTGGATGAATAAACTGAGTGCAAGACAGGCCCCCAGCAGGGTGCTTTTGTATTGCTGTGGTTAAGCCACAGTGTTATCACTGGAGCACAACTGCTCAGAGTCTTGGGTTGTGTCTGATTCATGTACAGTATGTTGTGTATGCGTGTTTTGCACTGGAATTGTTATGGGTGTGAATGTATGTAGGTTTGTTGGGATGCAGACTGTGTGTGTGTGTGTGTGTGTGTGTGTGTGTGTGTGTGTGTGTGTGTGTGTGTGTGTGTGTGTGTGTGTGTGTGTGTGTGTGTGTGTGTGTGTGTGTGTGTGTGTGTGTGTGTGTGTGTTTGCCTCTCTCTGTGTCTGTTGAAGATGAGGATTTGTGCTTTCTGCATGTTTCTATGGGCTGGATACAAAGACATGTGTCTCTGTGTCTGTGTGTGCGTGCGTGTGTGTGAGTGTGTGTGTGTCATCGTGTCCGAGTGTGTTTATTGGGGTGGCCGAGGTGGCACGTAGAAACATTGGGTGTCACATGTGCGGGAAATAAATTAAAGCTTGTAATGCGAGCGGAGCATCATTAGAATAATTCAATGCAATTAGTCAGCGCTTTTAATTACTCCTGCTGCAACAATAGCCCAATAGTCCGTCGTAAGATAAATGGTGTTTACGAGGACGCGAATAATGCGCTGTGTCTGAGATGCTTCCTGGGGCCTGACATGGCAGACTGCGATATCGCCCACAGCCTTCCGCCCCAAAGAAACTTTTTCAAGTGGAAATCCTGGATAAGCTCTACTTTTTTTCCCACCCGATACGTTTCTTGCCCTTTCATACCACACACATACACACATACACACACACACACACACACACAAGGCTTACGTAAGGTACTGAAATGTGTGCGATACAAGTCTGCCTGGGTTCGGCAACACGTTATATATATAGATATTTGTGGGAAAAATAGGAAGCGAGCCTTCACATTCCAGTCACATATATGATGTATTACGGCCCTGTGCCGATGTCTCAATTTGATCCGTGGTGTTCCAGAGTGGCGACCTCTCCTTTAACTGTTTGGGTACACAGTGTTTTTCTCGTCCCTGACTGGGATTTCGGGAAGGTGGGGGGTAGAAGGGGGAGATTTCGTTCAGAGATTCCCAGTAGACACGCCTGGGAGAAAGTGAAGCCATTCAGCTGCCGTGTGAGCGAGAGCGAGCCCGCTTGCCAGGCTTGCAAATTTTGCAGGGTAGCGAGAGAGAGAGAGAGAAAAGGGGAAGTGGTCTTTTTTGGCACGGCGGGCAGGCAGGCGCGTACTTGTCTTTGCCCTCCTACCCTTCCCGTCGGGGTGCCATGGGAGCGCCCAGTAGCCCGGGGTACGGTAATTGGCAGTAACAAATGGAACGGACAGAAAGGAGAACACTTGGAAACTGGGTTGAGAGAAAGAAGAGGAAGAAGGAAAAGAAGAAGAAGAAGAAGAAGAGGAAGAAGAAGAAGAAAAACAATATCCTGTGTAGGAATGTACATTTTTTTTGTTTTGCCTGATAGTGTCCATTTCTGTATTGACATATTCTTTTTTTCCCTCAACATTTTTGCCTGTGTCGGATATTTTGCATGCATTATGTAAGGATAATCCACCAAAAAGGTGTGGGTTATGGGATTGTTATGCATGAGGTGGAGGCACAGCACCACCCAACACAAGGCAGAGGGTGGATGCCCCAGCAGAGCTCCTTATAATCCTTTAACACGCATCTCTGACTAGATTCTCCCTCTCACACCATGGACACTAACCAAGAGCGTTCAGTCCTGCTTATTGTTTTGGACTGACAATCAAAATGTTTCAGAAGGCAGCTCTTACCATTCTCATCATAGGTTCATGATCACTTCACTGAAATATTACTGAACACTCAGTCAGCCTGGTTAGATGCAACACTAGTCACTCAGTTATAGGGTCCAAATGTTTGTCTACTGTAGCTTGTGTGTCTTCACCAAATCCACTAAAATTGCTATCATCCAATTGCCTAGATAAATCTTTGGCAGCGAGCCTGTCCACCGATAGTCATTTTGAACGCATTGCAGCATCCTTACAGAAGGCTATTTTAAACCTAATCCATTGGCTTATTGACTGGGCTGTCATCGCGTCTCTCACTGCCACTGCATTTCTGAGCCATTGTTTCCCTCCGCTCGTATGTCTCGTCATGTTCTCCCGGCGTGAGACATTGATCTTTAACAGACAGACAGCTCCCCGAAGGCTCACCTTGCGACGGTGATGACTATGGCTACGG
>NC_085006.1:18006316-18038816 GCF_963854185.1 Sardina pilchardus | reverse complement strand
CCCCCGCCCCCCGCCATGATTCCCCAACACTTTCATCAAGGCGATGATAATGGTGGAGTGCAAGCCAGAGCGCTTCAGTGAGATGGGCGCTCCAGTGACAGATGAGCTGTTTGTTCTTGGCTGGGGATATCTCCTCGAATCTGGGCAAAGGAGCGACAGATTACCGATGATGGATGCTCGGGCGTTTGTGCTATCTCGGCACACGGCGTCAGGCGGCGCCCGCTGCAATAACCGGAGACTGACGGTATGCGCGTTGTGGGAAACGCGCCGCCGATAGTCGGCAGTCTCCGGGAGAAGGCTACTGGATTGCAGCCATTCCGGGGGCTTGTTTGTTCCAATGAGCATCTGAATGCATCATGTTAGTGAACAGGATGGTGATGGCAGAGGTAGTAGGGAGGGGGAGGGGGAGGAGGTAAGGAAAGGGGGCGTTAGAGAACATTAAGTGCTTACCAGCTCAAATGGCTTAGGAGATCCTCTTGTCACTGTGCAGCAGCCGAAGCAGGGAGCCGAAGCAATATCGGAGCCGACCACGCTCTGTTTGACCAGCTGATGCCGTGGCCGGCTCGGATGCCCGCACGACCAGGCGACGACTTATGAGAATGTAAATTATACGTAGGCATACACGGAGGAAGTCAATAATAAAAGATTAGGAGGGGAACGACTGTGGAGAATTGTGGAAGAGAGAGAGAGAGAGAGAGAGAGAGAGAGAAAGAGAGAAAGAGAGAGAAAGACAGAGAAGGAAGCTGAGACTGTTTCTTGAAAGATATGAGAAAGGGAGTGATGGAGAGAGAGACAAACAGAATGAGAGAGAGATGGAAGGAAACAAAGAAAAGACAGGCAGATAGAGGTGGAGAGAGAGAGAGCTAGAGAGAGAGAGAGTGGATGGATGGCTTGACTCCAGAACTGTTTATTGAACAAAATGGGCAGATAATTATAAAAGGCTAGACTGGCACTGTCAGCTCTTTATACACTGCAGATTCCATTTGAGGCAGGAGCCAAACAACTGGACTCAGCTGTCTGCGAAGGAGAGAATGAGAAACAGCGAGAGGGACAGGTCCAGAGAGAGAGAGAGAGAAAGAAAGAGAGAGAGAGGAGGAAATGGAGAGAGAGAGAGAGAGAGAGGGGGGGGGGCGACAGAGACGCAGAGGGAGAGCAGTGCCGTTTCTCTCATGCATATTTGCAGCTCGTTTGCCCACCTTTCCTGCCCGCGTAGCTTCTAGTTCCAGAGCATTTGAATCACTGTCAGCCACCTCTGCACATGATTGGGTTGGTCAGCCTGGACTTTCAGGCCAAATAAACGCTTTCAGGTGGGCAGCCTGTCCCCAGGGATGGGAGCCAACGTCGAGGGACGACACAGATCGGTATTGTCACCTGTGAACGACTGTCTTGCCAATAGTTATGGAATTATTTAGGGAGTTATTTAGGCGTTGGGGCATTTCAGAGTTGCAAAAGGGGTTGAGCTCCCCTCTAGGCAAGCCAGCCTACTCCGTTTTCAGCGTGACACAATGCCATGCAAAACAGGAAATGATTGACACTGGACTTGCAGCCGAGGCAAGGATTAACCCCAGTCTTGGATGATAACGCAGTGAAAGGAGATCATCATCTCTCTTTTTTTTTTTTTTTTCTTTTTTCGGGGGAGGGCAGGGGTAGAAAAATTCAAATCAGTCCAAAAAAGGGCTCGGCTTAATCTCTCCCTGGGAAACTAGCCTACTGAGTTCAAAGACTCGATACAAATCATATCCAACAGCACATAAAATAACCCCCCCCCCCCCCTCACACACACACACACACACACACACACAACAACAAAAAGCAAAAAAAAAAGAAGACACGGGATAAAGGAGGATGAGCCGTTGAAAGGTGAAAGCATATGTTGCCACCTGGCAGCTTCGCTCTCCAACGATCACACAAACGACGAAGGAGGGCCAGGACACGCCCCGTCCTGAACCTTGATGATGGCGTGTAATAGCGAGTGCCCAGGTGCCCGGGCATACCACCGAGCGAGCACAGCACACTGCCAGACAGGTGGCGGTATGAGGCAAGGGCAGTGGCGAGCCACCCCACCCCACCCTACCTCTCTCTCTCTCTCTCTGGTAATGAGAGCTGGTGCCAACTGGCCCTCCATCTGGTGGCACTGCTGAGTGCCCCGAGCCATTAAATCTCCCTCTCCTGAGACGCGGGCAGAGGAGAGGACCTTGTAGAGGAAGTCCTCCATTTGGCAGTCCTTGGAGAACCCAGGGTTCTTTTGTTGTTGCTTTTTTACCCTCTTCATCCTCCTCCTCCATCTTCCTCTTCCTCCTCTTCCACTCGTTCTTCTTCTCTTCCTCTCTCCATCCCCCTCCCCCCTCCCCCCCTCCCTCCAGCCCGTCTTTGAATCCCGTCTGGATTTGGTATTTTGCGCACTGCTGCCCGTTTTGGCTTTGACCTTTGTCTGGAGTTGATGATTGTATTTTGTACTCATTAAAAAGTGACGGGGCCATGAATAGAAATGGTAATGGGCTCCTTGATGGACACACACGCTGCCCCCCACTCTTGCATTCGCACTACATGCCAATATGACAATTGTAACAGATGGATTTGTGTTGTTACATCAAAGGAATTTCAATATTTCAATGAAATTTATGTAATCCGCTCACGAACAAAGTTTAGGTTTGTTTTTTTCCCCCCCATACTGCACTCAGGCCTGTTCAAAGAATGCTTTGGATGGAAATTAACATTTTGAAGCTGTCCTGCAGTCACATAGTCGTGGGTCTCAGCCCTCAGTGTAAATCCATTTAAACGGCACCCCTGAAGCAACATCACATATGCAGCTGAACAGCCTATGCAAGCTGTGGCAAATCACTTTAATAGACAATCATAGCAACTACAGCAATTTGTTGACATTAGTGTTCACATTACCATTAAGTGTGCATAAATTGATCATCGTAATGCGATGGATGCATTTGCTGGATGGTTCCATGAAGAGTTTAAAGCTCGACCTCCACATTCTCTGACTAACCTACGCACGCACGCACACACACGCACCCAGCCTGCCGTGGGGCTTATGAATATGCAGTCAGGCAGCACTCTTGTGTAAACACAGTTTGTCTTCTCCACGTGCACTTCTGTGTGTGTGTGTGTGTATGTGTGTGTGTGTGTGTGTACGTGTGTGTGCGTGTGTATGTGTGTGTAAGTGTGTGTGTGTGTGTATCCTGTGGATCTGCTGGTTTAAGGCGTGTGGCCACCAGGGGAATAAGGAGTCGATGTGCTGTGCTGGAAATTGAGTTATTGAGAACAACCTCTGTCAGTGCGAGGTGTTAGAGAGAGAGAGGGAGAGAGAGGGAGAGAGAAAGAGAGAGAGAGAGAGAGAGAGATGCGTGCAGTTTCCTTGGATTCTCTGCCCCAGCACCCCCCCCCCCCCTCCACACACAAACACAAACACACACACATACACACACTCACACACATACCACCCTCTCCCGACTCTGCCGTCTAAACGGCTGCCTTGTGCCAGCGCCCGCTGGGTGGGCCCGTGTCGGGACGAGCGTGGAGCCTCCAGACGCACCCGGGCGCCCCTAACGAGGGCGTGCCGCCGCCTCTGCCCTGGCGCTCCTCCAACCCGGTCAGACCCGAGCCGCGTCGACCCAGCGGGACGTCACACACACACACACACACACACACACACACGCCCGTACCACCGGCCACTTGAGGAGCGTGTAGAGCCACACACAAACCCACTTCTCCGACAACAAACATGGCCGGCGCGCCTGCGATTGGCCGACGCGATTAACCCGGGGTCTGTGTTTGCCTCCTCCAAATGCCCTCCACCGTATGTGTATGTGTGTGTGTGTGTGTGTGTGTGTGCGTGTGAGCCCCTGGCACCATCACCATCACCATCGGAAACACATGGCGGTGTGTTTTGACAGCCCAGAGATGTCAGCTTATTTGTTGATCAAGGGGATTACGGGGAGGATGATCAGTGTGAGGGTGTATTGACACTTCTTGTGTACTTTTTGTAAGTGCCTTTTTAAGTACATGCTCGTGTCAGCCAAAGGATGGATTGCAAGGGAACACAGACAGAGTTCTTCGAGGGTACATGCATGAGATGTTCCAGAGGCTGGGATGTTTGGGTCTGATATGACAGCAATTCAGGCAGGACCATCCTTATTCTCAAATCAGACGTCAATGTGGTTTGTAAGAATGACCAAGACCATAAGCCTGCATGACCAGTTAAACCAGCAATATGAGAGCAGCAGCACCAGCTAAAATGACCATCTTGAGGTGGTTCGAGAAGCAAAACCCGCTGAATTATTATCGTAGGCTGGGTAAAGCAGCTGTGTTTTTGCAATTGTTTTACTGGTCAAAGAGGTGGTCAAACAAGCTGGTCAACCAGCAATAACTAAGCTGGTCAGGCTGTTTTTTTTTTTTTTGGTTTAGTCAGGTTTTTTTTTTTTTTTTGCAATTATGTTTTTATTGATTCAAGTTTGACACACAACAGCAACGTTTTCAAAGTGAAAGTCATTAATATGGTTATGTTATGTTTATGTTTGGACTGCCCTAGTTTATCTACTAGTTTCCCCAATTAGAGAACAAAGGAAATAAAGACATTTAGACTACTTATAAGCTATGAAGTGACCTTATCATAACATGAAAGTGAGTAAATAGTGTCCTTTGCCACTGATTCTGAATCCCACTTCTTCCATATTTAGATCTCATTTGAGTGTACTGTGCAATGATCAATATGAGATGTGTGTGTGTTTTGTCCATTCGTGTTTGTGTTCCATTTATTTTGAGCATATGGCGATGGCTACTACTTTTGTGCCATACCAAAAGATTTTCTTCTTTAACAAACATTCTTTTGGTCTTCATCTTCACTCCGTCATAGCATTGGCTGTAAACATAACGAGCGCTTGTGTACCCAAATGGCGCTGTTTTGATATCTGACGGAGGATGTGTCCGAGACTCTTTAATTACTTGCGCGCGAAACCGAATCGATGATAGAATCGATGCCGAGTTGACAAGGAGGTGGCTGGCGTCGCACAAGGTTTCAAAACAGTGTGCCAAACACCGCTCATTACAGACGGATCCTCATTTCCTGCTCTCTCTCTCTCTCACTCACTCATTCTCTCTTTATCGGTCTCTCTCTCCCCCCTCTCCCCTCCTCCGATCCATACAAGACCCACTCCCAGGATGAGCATACGATCTTTCACTTGACTCACGCTTTTTTTCCCATTTGCTCTCAAATTATTTCCAGACACACACACACACACACACACACACACACACACACACCTACACACACACACACACACACACACAACCACACGTACGTGCAGTTCTTTGGATCGTGCGTATGGGCCACCAAAATGGGCCAGGATGAAAGGTTTTTTTTCTTGACAGATTTGTTTGACTTTTAGTTATTTTTTATTCAGTGAACCCTCTGTGATGTGTGACTCCTCGACTGAGTCCCGTGGGCCCCTCTCTCCCACATTGTTCTCCGTGGTAATAAGCCCAGGTCGTCTCTCTCTCTTTCTCTCTCTCTTTCTCTCTCTTTCTTTCTCTCACTTTGCTTTTTTTCACTCTTCTTCCTCCTTCCTCCCTTTAGGTCCCTCGCTCGAGACCTGTGTCGTTAGACCTGAATAAATCAGATTCATTAGGTATTCAAAGGGCCAATGATTCACGAGGAAAGAGGTGGTGGTGGTGGGTGCACCAGAGAGATGTGTGTGTGTGTGTGTGTGTGTGTGTGTGCGTGTATGTGAGTGGAGGGGGGACTGAATGTCCTCTCTCTCTCTCTCTCTCTCTTTCTCTCTCGCTCTACCATTTTTTCCCCCTCAAACACTAATTGGTAGAACACTGGCAAGCTGGCTTCAATCGACTGTCCATTTACAACACTCTTGGACCCAATGAATCATGGCTTCTGTCGACAAATGTGTTGGGTTTGCTACAACATGGTCTTGTCCAGGGTTCACCGGTCTGCTGGGAGACGAGTAAGCACACAGACAGCGGCTATAGGGGCAGCCGCGTCTGATAATGGCGTGCTGACGCGCAATACTGTGTTCTCTCGGCGGAGCAGAGGCTTACCATAATTCTCGGCGCAGGAAATGTTTTGTTGTGTGCAGGCCATCATTTTTCATGACCATTATTATGTCCGCCTGAAATATAGAACGCCACATTTGCTGACACAAAGAGTCACTGCAGGAAATAAAATGCCACAGCCTGAGCTTATATCCCATCACACTCGAACCCCCCTTTGATAAGCCACAAAGTTTGTACTTTGCTGGAAATGTGAACTCTCAGGGCCAGATCAGGGTTTTCCTCTAGAAACCGGGGTCCTGTAATATATATACTGTATATATATATATATATATATATATATATATATATACCAACAGACCTTTATAGAAATTCAGTGGCCATGGTCGGGAGACATAGCCTAGCCTCGGTGTTGTAGCCCCCTGTTTAATATGACCTATTCTCAGACGAAATTGCAATAAGTAGCAAAAAGGGCATCTAGTTGCATTTATGCCCGAGTGCACTTCACATGGAGCCATCTGACCTTTTCAGGTATACTGGAGCCTCTCGCCTCGCACGCCACAGCAGCCCCTAGCAGGGCGGGGGATGCCATCATCATCACGCCCCATGCTGGAGGCATGCGCCTCGGTGTGGACTGGCTATGCATACATGCATGATCCTGGAGAGGAGAAAAGAGAAAAGAAGTCGAGAACCCCCAGAGGAAGGCCATCGCCCTCTCTCTCTCTCTCTCTCTCTCTCCCCCCCCCCCTCTCTCTCTCTCGCTCTCTCTCTTTCTCTCCCTCCTCATCTCTTTCTCAGTAGAGGGCTGTTTCCACCGTTTCTCACTAGTCAGTGACCTTCAGAGTGTGCGTTTGGCTTCCTCACTCCTTCTCTGGCATCGTGGCGCATCAGCTATGAGCTCGGCTCTCTCACTCACACTATTAGTGACAGGCCTGGTCCACCACCGGTTTTATTCATTTTGTTCTCTATACCTGTTCAATTCATCACACACACAAAAAAATGATACACATTCAACTCAACTCGGGATACGTGATTACGTATTAATGTATGCTGCCCCGAATTTGGGAGAGAATATTAACGACCTGGACGATGAGCCAAAAAGGTGCTGGAAGGTATGAATGTGAGTGAAACAAATGAATTTGGAATTGTAATGCTAGTTCCAAAACAAACAGCAGAGAGCACACAGAGGCCTTGACACACATATGTTACATGAAAATGAACGGGGGAGAGGAGGGGAGGGGGGAGATAAAAAAGGACGTATGAAATAAGGCTTGCCAATCATGCTCCTCAGTCTCTGTCTGACCCTGTGCCAGGCCGGGAAAGCGATGCTACATCCCTGGACCAGCGTGCTCCAGTATGGAGGATTAGGGATTCTCAAAGCGAGGGAGCGGAAGGAGCTGCCACCGAGCTCTGGCTCCAAAGCCAAGCTCTAACTCCTCTTGTGGTTCTCCACCCCCCTCCTCCACCCAACCGCCCAGCTCAGCGCAGCAGCCATCGCCTCAGCTTTAGCGCTGATAGCAGGCCGCAGACGGCGCCGCGCTACGGTCCAGACAGTACTGCTGTCCATCACAGTGGCAGTTGTGAACAGTGGTAACAGGAGATTAAGCCAATCTTACCCGGCTCTATTAGCGCCCACTGTCTGTACTTTCCTTGTCTCAGATACGTTTGTAATCTGAGACAAGCAATAGCGGGCGCTCACTGTGTCCAGTGAGTTTTAGCGCTCCTCGCAAACACGCTGACCCTCCCAATCTGAGGTGCCGCAATTTGCAGATTCATGTCCGGGCAGGTGCCTAAGCCAAGCGCACGTTGCATTTACCAGACATGACAACTGTTTAAACCAGCAAGGTTTTCTGTCTCGGTCTGTCAGTGTATGACAGCAATCCATTTTGTGGTGTAATCTAAAGACTGTTGGAGAGAAATGGAGAGGGATGATACCTAGAGTATGTGGGCAGCAAATCCTTGAGTTAAGAGTATAACATAATGCATAAGACCATAACATAAAGCATAATTCATTTTAATGTATTGTACTACACTTCCATGGTTACTGTACTGTATATTTAGCACAGATAAAACGGTGGCTTCAGGCAAGTTCTTCTATCTGACAGCAACAGTGCCAGATGACCCTCTCTGTGTAGAATGCAGTCCTGGTTTGCATTGAATGCAGCTTGGTCTTAACCCCTGTGAACCGTTCACCCTCCCTCTCCATTAGGCTGTAATTGCCACGCATCGTTGGCTAATTACAATACTTTTCTGAAACAATGTGTCAGCCCTCCGGTTTTTTTTAATGGTGGAATTATCAGAGCCGAGGTTATTCAGCAGGCCCCCCCGCTGAGTCTTGCAAATCAAGCTATTCATTTAGCTGAGCGATTTGTACTTTCAGCCCTGTCTCCGATCATTATATATTTAGTGTAATATTTGCTTTAGTTGACTAAATAGACCATTTGATAATGAAACAATTATGTCAGTGATTTCTGGGGGCCTAGACGGCACAGGGGGGCCCTTGAGAGCCGCAGACTTCGGGGAACGGGACGCGGGCCACATATGGGCCACAACAGGCCCATACTAGGGTGACTGTCAGCGGCAGCTAGGAGGGTAATAGAGAATATTGTGGACCACCAACTCAGAGCTTGAAGCAAAAGCGGGTTCATTAAGTAATAAAACACCAATTGGTTTCAGTGTTTAACATCTCCAAAAAGCACGACAGGAACGCAGTAGGAAAGAGGTGGGAGGTGGTTTCTCACAGGGAAAAAGAGTCATTTGTCTTTGTGAAGTTTGAAATTGCTGTCAATTAAGACAAATAATACAAAATAATTATTACAAAAAACCCAGTCCTGTCAATAAAAAAGCAATCTGCAGGATTAGGATTTTTAAATACATTTTATGAATATTCATTATTTTCTTAATCATCCAAATAAGAAATCTATATAAGCTTGATTTGGACAAATAGATTTGCTGCGCTATCACAAAAAAAGAACTCCATTACGGTTTTCATAACCGGCGCGATGTGCATGAATACAAATGATTATTATAAATTCTCCCTGACAAAACCCTTATCCTTAAACATGAACACAAACACGCCCGTTGCCCCATATGCCGCATGCAGATTCATATTTGACCTTGCTCCTCCTGTCAACGCTGAGTCAGATAAGCAGTAGGGTGAGATATACCTCCATCCTGCCTAATTTATAGTCTGCGTGTCTGCAGGGCTTTCACGTCTACCTTGCCACAGAGCCCCTTCATGCTCAGGGTCACTAGGCTCTCTAGGCTTTCGAGATGTGGTGCCTTGTTTCTCAAATAATGTCGATCTGTAAGCTATGAGTATTCGTGTGTTGTAGCACCTACGATTCTCCACGTTGGATAATGCTGTCTTGTGAAATCGGATGTGTCGATGTTCAACTTCAGAGAGTCCCGCTTGTGAGGTCTTTCAGGTGACACACCTGCATGGTTACGAATTTGTAATTAGCCCCATGTTTGTTGTGGTTTTGTCCTCTCTGTTTTTTTGTGTGCATAAACAGGTTCTCCAAAAATGGCAAATTTAACGATCGCTAACCCAACAGCTGTGTGAAACATCGATGCCATTTTGTTGACACGGCCCTTGTGGACTATCCAAAACCGTGCTGTAGTGGCTAGTATAGATTTGGCCCCAAGCTCTAGTTTAGCATGATTGCTTGGACCTTCACTGTGGGCCAGTTACAGCCTACTGGGTGGTGTTTTTTTCCGGGAGGTGGGAGGCGGTGGGGAGGGCATGGTTGGCGACTGTTGATCGGAGAGTGGTGCAGTCTGCGGCCGGGCACAGCAGCCGCTGAGAGAGAAAGACACCTCTGCAGCTTAAAAGGTTACAGCTTAGAGGGCGGGAATCAATTTAGGGAGCAACACTGTTGAAGGTCGCCCCAACATCTGACACCAGCGACTGGAGGAAAACACTGCAACGCTTGAGCAACATTTTCCATGTCAGTGGAGTATGAGAATTGTGTCTGGGGCAGCTGTGAGGTGACTGACAGCGTAAGGATGCAGGCGGCCCATCGTTCACAGCATGGTCATAAGTTGCTTTTCCACTGCATGGTATCTACTCAACTCGTTTTGACTTTATTCACTTTTTTGGGGTTTTCCATTAGCAGAAGCTGGTACCTGGTGCCTGGTACTTGGTACTATTTTTGGTAACACCTCCATTGAGGTTCCAAGTGAGTTGAGGCAAAACCAAAAGGTGGCGTGTCCTTAATTTTCTCCGTTGTTGATATTGTTATTCCTGTGTGTCCCACGCCATGCAAAATTCCCTCTGTGTCACCATGGCACCCAGCAACATTAAAGAAGGTACTTTTGCAGTGGAAAAAGAAAACCTGGTACCTAAACCGAGTAGAGTTGAGGCGAGTTGAGCAGATGCTGGAAAAACAACTATGCTCTTTTCAAAAAGTTAGTGTAATAAACATATTCACATATGTTTATTGTAGGTTGTTAGCTAATGTTAAACAGTATATACTGTAGTCCATGCATGCAGTATGTTTATATCGCTTAGGTCATTTCGACTGCACTCTTCGACTGCACTCATTTAAAGCCTACTGACAGACTTTGGGAAAAGATTATTGAAAGATTGTAGTCTTTTAACTAATACCCTTCATTAAAGCTTTACTCAAAAGACTACAATCTTTCAAGAATCTTTCCAAAATCTTGTCAAAGTCTGTCAGTGTAAGGTAGGTTTTAGTTGGACAATAAATGTCCATTAGAAAAATCATTACATTGAACCTACAAGCTACTGGCAGGTACAGCCACACCAAACAAACCCATCTGAATTGATGTGCAATATAGTCTAGTTTTCATAAATAATCACATTTACCAATTTTCGTCTATTTACCACCTGAAGGTTGTCTTCACATTCACGAGGTCAGAGCGCGTGCCAAGAGGCAATTCCACTCTGTTTAATTGACATTTTTAGTTAATGACATGCAATTAGACAAATGAGTGACTGAACCATCGGATGGAATCAAATGGGCCCGCAATAGATCTGGCTTTTTGAAAGCCGGCCCATTCCATTTGTGTGGTCGCATTAGCCGTCTGTCTGTGATGTCTCCGGTGTAGCCGCGCTAGCCAGAGGTGAGCGGGGAGGGTATGCTGACAGCCCTCTGTTTCTCCCAGGAGACTTGCAGATAAGGACTCGAGAAGGTTGAATCCTCCATTAACTTAAAGCGAGGTATCCTATCCCTCATCTGCATGCGCCGTGCCTCCGCCAATACGAAGGGGACACAGAGTTTAATGTCAAAGTAATTTTCCGTATTCCACTGGCTTGCCGCAGCAAAAAAAAAAAAAAGATAGAAAAAAGAGAAAAGTGACGCCCTGAAAAGTGATCACTGCGCAGGCCAGACGAGGCTGCACTGTCAATATGATGTGTGTTGGCATTTCCGCCAAAGCGATTGATATTAATCGTCAAGAATGTCGGTGCTTTTTTTCCCCTTTTTTTTGGCGAAGGTTTTAGCATTCATTGGCATTGGATGAAAAGGCCAGTGAGTTGTGATGCATCTGCTGAATTGATTTACCCCTACGCAGGTACCAGGCCTGTCTGTTGTTTGCACATATGCCCGTTTAATGTGGACGGGCGCGAGAGAGACACTCATCGTTTTCACGCGAGCGCCGCGAGGTAGATGACTCAGCCTCCGCTCTGCTGAATGAACATATTTGAAGAGGTCGACACAAACAAAGCGGTGGCATGCGAATGTCATTTCGCCTAATACTATTATGGGAATTACTAAGATCACCAATATCAAAAGGCAGGATCAAAGGTGTGATTGTTAAACTGCAGGAAGAAATAACGGGCGCTGAATCGCTTGGAGTTACTCGGTGAACTGGCACGGCCCTTACAGCAGCGAACGGCGACAGAAGCCCACCCTGAAAACCATTTTCCTGTTGTAATTAGATTCAAATTACTGCAATTACATGTAGCTTTAACCTGTGGAGCTGAGTTAGTGGTGTTGCCAAAAGTGTTTTGCTTTGAGTTGCAGATGCAGGCGAATGTGCTTTTATTTTTAGTTTATTTTTTTATTAGGAGACCAAAACAAACAGGACAGAAAAGTCTCATCTGTTTTTGCTGCTTTGACATGCAAGCCAAATCTGAATTGCATCTATTAGAAAAGAGGAAAAAAAGGGATGGGTTAGGCACAAAAGAACCTGCCACCGTGTATTGCGGAGGATGTGTTTATCATGAATGACAGACATTTTCTCTAGAACATTCTGAAGCTCAGGGGAAGGGAAAAAAGGGGAGAAATAACAGACAAGCCTCAGGGGTGAGTTGATGAGGGGCTTCTGACCCTGTTTATTGTGTCCGGTTGCCTGTGTCTAAAGCATCAGTCCACCAAGACAAACCCTTTACAGCACTTTAGCCATAGTGTTCAAACCACTGACAGCTTAGGAGTCCACCCCTAAAGCCTGGTTAGAAATGGTAAGGCAACATCAAGCTGACTGCTTAAAGCTGTCAATGACTCACTCAGCGCCATAATGGGTACTGTCACACCATCACACAGTTTACTACAAATGCCATTTATAATGACACTGGCAGCCCAGCTATTTACTTTGGCATTTAACATTTTATGTGTGTGTGTGTGTGTGGTTTTTTTTGTTGTTGTTGATAAGTATATTTTGCTTTTTTCTCTTAAGATTGTGGATGTTATTTCAAGCTCTCACGCTTTCATGTACAGTGTCCACAAGAGTGGACAGATGTTCAAACTTTTAAACCACATAATTTGCCATATTTCCATAGACAAAAGACTCTACTATATTCATATATTGTACTGTATGATCAGTCTTCACTTACAAATTTTGCTACAGTGATAACACACCTTAAGCAAAGCAGCGCCAGCTTGCATTTCCACTCTGCCCTTGTTCACTAAAGATAGTGTATAATGCACCAACTTCTCATCAAGAATATGTTTGATAACAAGCTTAGTTACACTGAGCCTTTTGGTTTTGGAAGAAAAGAATAGGCTGAGTGGGGTAAAAGGTGACACTGTGTTATCAGGTCCAGTCATCCAGGGGTAAAACACTAATAAATCTGATGAATACACGGTGCGTTTTAGCAATATAAACAGCCAATTAGAGCAACCCTGTTGAGTAAGCCGTAACCTGGTCGACAGAGGCTTGTCAGTGCTAGCAGAGCTGCGTGCACTACACCAATGGGAGCTACAGACGCTCGTTCTGTGCACTGGGTCTGCGGCCCTTATGACGCCCTACAGTATGTGACAGGGCATTTGGAAACACGTTGGGGGGTAAACCGTGGCAATGTGCCACGCGGGAGTCGTCCAAGTTTAGTTGCTGACAGGAGGCGTTTTCATTTGACTGTTTTTACACACCACCACCACCATCACCACCATCACCACCCACTCACTCCCCACCCGCCCTGAACTGCCCAGGGCGTCGCCGCTTGCTTTACACCTCAGCCTTCATTAATTGTTCAGTGCAATAAATTATTTACTCAGCCTTGGCCACAGGTACGGCGGGAGGGGACATTACTGAGACGTGACAACATCCACCAGAGAGGTGTCACATCCTGGCCTCCTAGAACCCTTTTTTCAAGAGCCCTTCGTCTGGCCTTGAGAAGTCACCACATTCAATCACACGGACCATACACCACCTCCACAGCAAACACACTCGCTCTTTTTTAGCTAGTCAATGAATGGTATTTAATTCGTTTCACCTTTGTGGATAGCGAGTTGAGTCTGCGAGTTGTATGACATTTTCAGTAGGTGTTGGAGATCACAGCGCTCACAAGCTCTGATCTGGCCCTGATCTGGCTCTGACCTGGTCCTGATACGGTATGAATATGCCTATTATGAAGAAGACTGTGAGTTGCAAATGTGAGTGAGTTTCCCTGTACTCCACTGTCCACAAATATAGACACTGGGAAATGAAGTAACACTTTCTTTCATAGTTTGCTAAGTTGAATGCTGACTACCCACCGTGAGGTCAACGCGTCCTCTCTCAAACGCTCTAACACTAGATTGTCAGCTTGCGTTCAGTAAAAATAGTCTTACTCTTGCTGGCACTTCTCCCTGCATGAGAACGGTGAAATGGCATCTTTCCATGCTGCATTTGAATGCAAGCCATATAGACTTCCAGTGTCACAAATACAGCAGAGAGAGAGAGAGAGAGAGAGAGAGAGAGAGATGGTCTCAGCACATTAAAGAATGCTGACTATGTACACTCCTTTATTCATGCCACCAGAGTGCATTTCTCAGAGGTTTTGGTGTTGCTTAATTCTACAACATTAGAAACACATTACAAAGTGTTCTCTAAAGAATTTACCATCTTTTGTGCCCAGGGTATTTTGTGCCATCCTTGTTAGTTTACAATTAGACCCAATAGGTTTGTGCATACTATTGTCTTATGTTTATATACTGTACATAGGTAATCTCCCACATAGTTATGTAAGGGATAATCAACGACGCGCCGTGCGTTTCTAGGAAAATAATGCACGTTCGAAGTGGTAATAAGGACCCGACGCCGCAGGCCACAGGCCGCTGACTTCGATAAGTAGTGCACAGTAGGTATCAAAGATCGTATAGCGATCTAGCTTCTTTAGTATTCTAGAATCTTTGTGCGCTTTCAGAAGACTCTATTATTCTGTTTGTCCTGAATACTAAATCAGGACACAGATACTGCTGGACAACTGTACTATTCACAGTTATTGTCATTGTATTGTTTGAATTTTAATTGATGAAACATTTATAAAAAGTGATATATGAAGGGATTAAATAAATAAGATTGCTGATAGACATGCACTATTCACTATATGCACTAGTGTAATAATATGCCAGTTAAACAGTTCAATGATAGATGTATCTTATTAAACAGTCCTAAAACTCACAAGCAGACTGAATAATGAGAAACTAAGGCAAATGTTAATTAACAGGAGGAATGAAATGGGAAATGGAAAGTGATAGGCATGGAATAATGCAAAGCATATTGTTACCCATCCTCGAGATCTGACATGCAATCGGAGTTGGAGGTCTGCTGGCCTAAGGCTCTGTTTGGACAGCTGCGGTCAGCTTGACGGCATTGCTTTCCTGGTAGGGTGTCCGAGGGATGTTGGACAGCGTCGGGAGTACGCTTGGCATTCTTCTCAGCTGGCAGCGGTTCAGCAAAGCATGAGAGGCTGCTGGCGAAGGTGTCTGGGCCACGCTGTGTTTTTATGCCTTGGAAAGTAGCCGTAGCCGTGCTGCATGCCCGGACTGTGGCCCACTTTCAAAGGCTTGGGTGTTAAGTCAGACGGAGTTCACCTTCTCTCAGTTCGTCGGAGCCAGTCTTTGTCAGCTGGCGAATCTCAGCATGTCTTCGACCTTGCAGATACTTCATTCACAGTGGTGCTATTGTGACTGCTTTGTTCTCAATGACAAAAAGCCTACAGTGTATGAGAGGAGTGTGTGTGCGCGTGTGTGTGTGTGTGTGTGTGTGAGTATGTGGGTGGTGAGGTAACATACCCAGGAGAGTGTAATTCCTGGGCCTTTATCAGTGAATAAGGGAAGGTCACTGAGGTAAGATCCTAGTCAGATGGCGTGCCTTTGATAACAGCACATTCCAGCAGAGATACTCAATAATACATAAGTAATGCATCACCACTTACTGTAATACTACTAATTCATTTATCCGTTAATAGTTTGGGAATATAGTTGTTTTGCAGGCTCTATATAATGTTGATTAGAGCGCTGGGAGGTTTTGTTTTTCACCTTTTAATGAGTATTTACCACCTCATTTCCTTCGTTCAGCAACTGAATAACACAAACATTTCCGAAAATCCCATTGCTTTCTAAGTAAAGAAAATGAGCATATACAGAAGAAGCTAAGTATGTGTAAAGAAAAACAGATATATCCTACCTAGATAACAGATCCATAACTTGTTTGCCAGGGGCACCCGCCAGCAGACCCTCGAGCAGCAGCAGCCAGAATGCTAAAATTGCTCCCTGTCTGCCGGGCCCGGTGCACTGGGAAGGGGGTAGATATGTGCTTACAAACAGCCCATCTCCAAACAGCTGAGACCGTGTCGGCCTCCGAGGGGCTCAGCACAGCGCCGTCTCCCGGGCACCTCGGCTTTGTTTTGCTTCTCAGATAGGATTTCTTTGTCTTTTAACTTACAGTTTGTGTCCAGAATGTGATGAGTTGCTCTGGTACATGAGGTCAGTCACAGACGATTTGCCCCAGGGATGGTCTCGGCGTGGCAGAGAGAGAGAGAGAGAGAGAGAGAGAGAGAGAGGGTAAGAAGAGGGAGAAGGGAAAAAAGAGAGAGAGAGAGAGAAAGAGAGATACTGCTGTGACCTCTTGTTGCGTTTAGCAAATGGACAGTCCGAAGTCTCTCTCTCTCTCTCTCTCTCTCTCTCTGGTCGAGGACAAACCTCTCTATGGTTGGTTAGACTAATGACCTGAGGGACTGCCCCCTCCCCCATCCATTCAGCGCTCCCTCACTCCCCCCCTCTTCCTCTCCAGGAGGTAGAAATAGGTCTGCCAGACAGAACGGATGTTCTCAGGTCCACCTCGGCCCAGCAGCGCTAAGCAGAACACATTCATGAACCACTACACTGTACATGCCAAGCTAATCGCCGGCCGAGTCTGTGCAGAACACTTTTTGACTGCCTTCACAGGCTGCAATTGTAGGGGACCACTCAAATCTCAAACACATTTGCGATCTGCTCACACATGAAAAAAAACAAAAAAAGAACAATGTGGTCAAAAATGCGGCTTACCACCACTCCCTCCTGTGTGTGAATACATAACCACCTCCGTCTTCGCCGTTAGCCAGAAAATCACACCGCAGGGTTTAAATTACCGAGGTGATTTTGCAATTAACGATGCCCCCCACCCGCTGAATAAGTTCTGCGGCACAGGGATATTGCATTATTACAGCTGAAAAGTCAGTAAACGGAAACCTAAAAATAAATAAGAAATGCATAGTCTTATAATGGGATTTAAGGCTTATTTAGCCCTCGCAGGAAAGACTCCATCCATTGGTATTCCTCTCATGAATTGGCAAACGGTTTCTGCTCTCAGTAAGGAGAATCTTATCATGGTGTCTGACTTTGTCAACACTATTAGATTTAGACACCATGGAGGAAGGCAAAGATTAATAACTTCCGTGTTGGGAGAAAATGGGAAGGGAGGGGGGGTGAAGGCGTAAGAGAGATTAACAAGTGTCAAAAACAATGAATCTTCCATTAAACTGTTAAGTTCAACACCTATCCAGGCTCCACAGCAGAATGCAAGGCCCATCACCTTTGGCTCTCATCGGGATATCTGTGTGTGTGTGTGTGTGTGTGTGTGTGTGTGTGTGTGTGTGTGTGAGAGAGAGAGAGTCTGTGTTTGTGTCTGAGTGTGAGTGTGAGTGTGTACACACCAGGATAAAAAGCATATGACCTTTTTTGTCGATGTATCCTTACTTACAAAGAAAAGCCCAGGGGACATTGGTGGTAGTCTGAAAGTAGGTAATGCCAGTAATCCAGGAGATTTTACTGTGAAAAGAATAACAAGACTGTATTAAATATAAAAGTCACACATTACCGTTAAAAGCCTCACACACCAATCTGTAAATTTCAGATGCTTGATCCCCTGTTGGCTTTTTTTTTTACATTCTTCTCCAAAAGGTTAAACTTAATTATGCGCTTGCCTTTGAGAAATGAGTTATACAGATGGTTTGAGCTATTAAGGAAATGGCCATTACGTCAAGTGCAGTAAGGATAATCAGTGGGAAATAAATAAATATATATCGATGGAAGCAGATGTCGTCGCAGGTACATGTAATGCTATTCCATTAACTGTCCGAGGCAAAAGAACAACAGTGAAAGTTCACCCACGTGGTCACAAAATAATTGGAAGCATTTTTTTTTTCTGAATGACATAGCTTTCTACCTTCAAACTCATCAGATCTGTTGTTTCTCTCTTTTTCTCTCTTCCTCTCCCCCCCCTCCACCTCCACCTCCACCTCTCGGCTCCTCCCCCTTTGTGCACTTTCCAGAGGCTGCAACGAAAAACAAAGTGAAAGGTGAGTTATCTTTTCTGTCTTTTTCCGCTGACGTGATTTATGTCGAACACGAGTCCTATTAAACAATGTCCAGATCTAGCCCTTGTTTTTATCTCCAGCTGCAGGCTGTCAGACATTAACATACAGTAACATTATGGAAGCAGCCTGGCACCCCCTGGGACAGGTGATGAATTGGCCTCGGGGTTATCCATGAGATATACTGTATCCATGTCCGCTGCTTATAGCTTTTTAAAAGATTACCGCTGCCTGTGACCTTGTGTCATTGGGGATCTTTAAAACGTTTTCAGTAGGTAGCCATTTGTTGCCTCCTTTTAAAAGAGGGGATAGATCCTCCTGTCCAAGTCTGCCCTCAGACTCCGCACACTAATCTTGTCCTGGACCGTGAGTGATTAACACATATGTACGGACATGCATGATGTGCGCACACACACACACACACACACACACACACACACACACACACATGCTCACACACACACACATGCTCACACACACAATCACACACATGCTCGCTCACACACACACCCACACACACACACACACACACACATATGCTCACACAAACACACACAGACACACATCCAGCACAGGTGCGAGGTGAGAGACTCGACAGTGATGGACACAATGAGGACACACAAAATGGATGAGCCTGGCTAGTGGTTTTGGAGCTCCAGTGTGTTCTAATTAGGCTATGAGTAATTATGATGGCGCGTCAGCCATAGACTAATGGGAAATGGCGTTCTCTCCATCCTCTTGCTTTGCTCAACTCTGTCCTGTGTTTAATTAGGAGAAGAATGTGTTATCTAAATGTGTATATATAGACACAGGATGCATGTGGGTCTTACGTAATGTTCTCAAACTGAAAAGTTGCCGATAAACTAAAGTAAGCCAAAAATCTGTTCTGGTAGTGCTTGTATCCCACTTTTTTCATTACACATTCTATTCGGTAAAAATCAGTTTCAAGGTGTGTGTGTGTGTGTGTGTGTGTGTGTGTACATTTTTGCAGGAGATAGATTGGGTTTGTTTTTGAAAACAATGTACCCAAAATAATGTCACCTACCGTATATTCCTCCTGTTTCAAGACCTCAATATACAGATATGCTACGACATGTTATTAAGGCCACACTCTGGATGCCGTGTTCTTTTCCCATGCTGATCATTCACTCGTTTGGGAAGCGGGAGCATATTTCTGCCCAGTTTCTATAAGCCTGGACACACACACACACACACACACACACACACTAGAGAGACATAGTAGTGGCAGATAATGAAACAAACACCATATTCGGCGGTGACCCCGAGTTCCGTGACCCCAAGATGATAACCCAGGTCCCCCTCTCCGCTCCTCTCCGGTTCCTCCGTGAAATTGTGTCTTTAATGGAAGGAGAGAGAGAGCTTCTGGGCCTCACCGTCAGCACTAGAGCTGCCTCTGTGCACCGCCAACATTTCATAGATTTATCTGCCTTAACAGTAAGATAACAGCAGTCCACAACACACACACACACACACACACATATTCTTATTCTTATTTCGATCCCAAAGACTAATAAAAGAGATATGATCTTGAAAAAGATGCATGAATTATGTTATTACTTTTTCTGTTGTCTGATGATAATCATCGTGTGGAGGACCATGCCGAATTTTTCGTAGAGTATGTCAAAGAGACAGATTGATTGTTCTTGTGAGTTTTTGCCTACGAATGAAATAGCGTGATGTTTTGTTAAGCACATTTGAGCACAAAAAAAGTAAAGAATGCTTCAAAATGGTTTCTACCGGTCACAAAAGGATGAAGAAGAAGAAAAAAAAGAGGATGAAGAACACTCTAGAAGTAACCATTTCAGGAGTGCCTTAAATGTTTAAAAGTGCAGCACCATTACGATTCTGCTGCTCTTCCTCTGGCCGATACATTTCTCCAGATGGTTTTTGTCACCACTGGTGCAATGGCCCTTTCTCTAATACGGGAAAAAAGCCACTTAAGGTCCTGTTTCTTTCTTTCTTTCTTTCTTGCTTGCTTTCTTTCTTTCAGTCTGTCTTTCTTTCTATAGTTCGTTCTTTTATCCATGCTCTCTTTATCTCTCTCTCTTTCGCTCTTTCCAAGTCGGGAAGTACATTGCCAGTTCTGCTGACTGAACCCCCCTGTGGCTGTAATTTACAGGGGGAGAATAGTGCACTGTTCCACCATTAAAGGCAGTGGTGTTGGGCTGTGCATTGGTGCAAGGTAGTTCACTCTCCGTCACACACATACACACACACACACACACACACACACACACACACACACACACACACATACACACACATGCGCACACAGACACACACATGCACATGCACACGCTCACACACCCACACCCATCCCCAGCCACACACACACCCACACACAGAATGTATTACCTGCTGTCCCTTGTATGGCTGCCCTTCTCAAAAACACGTCACGTACATGTCTGATGAGAGGCAGGTTATTGTGTGGTGCCACCACTGTTGTTACCACAGGAAGAGGTGTTATGGTGGTTGCCTCTCTGTCTCAGCTGTGCCTTGGGGGGGGGGGGGGGGATGATTGGGTGGAAGTGCATAATATGGCTGTGGCTCCCGTGATGGACGCACTCGGTTAGTGCAAGTTGTCCAGACTGTCCAAACAGACGTTACCGGGGGAACGTTTTGATCGGATGTCACGGACCATTTTCAATAATCTAGCGTCTCCAGCTTTGCCGCTTGGCAATTACGAATGCAGGGGCCCTTGTTGCCGAACGGCAGTTTGATGTGTACCACTGTAATGCCTGTAAGCATATCGCACACATTTGAAATCATGCAAAAAACACTGTGGAGGCTATTTTGAAACATGCCCCCCCCCCCCCAACACACACACACACACTCACACACACCTTCCCTGGCTCATTTGTGTGCCTTTCTCCCTCTTTTTCCTCCTGAAGCTGAGATGAACCAAATCTATTTTTGACAAGTCATTAAGCTGGATTGATTTGCTATACAGTGGTCTTAGGCAACAGTAATCGACTGGTGGCGCTTAGCGTAATTACCTATGGATTTTCCTATATCTCTTCAAATTGAATTTCAAAAGACTGTCATAAAAGAACGTGGGGACAGTAAACAGCAAGGGCACCATTTTAAAGCCGTCGCGTTTTTCAGGTGCACTCTGCAAACGAAAGAGGCCTATTGTTCGGCGGCCAGCATCTCCCAAGAGCCGTTAGTCAGTGCGCGCTAGCCGCTGCCGCCGCGTCCGATACGGACATGAACTATTAAGCTCACAGAAGCCATCACAGTACATTACCCCCCTGAAAGGTCAACGATCGCCATTATATATCACACGGCTAGGTGGAAATTAACGTGATGCGTTTGATGTGTAGATTAGCCAGGTTGGCTTTATCACTCTGGGGTGGAATAGCATGAAAATCAACATCAAAACAGGAGAGGCTGACAGTGTATACCTCGGAAAATGGGTCAGATCAACTCCTGGCGTATGCTAATGCTATGATAAGGATTGAATCTCTGTATCATAATCTGCCACAATCTTAACTGTTGTAACTGCTGATAAAGTCACTGTCTGCCTCTCAGTATATCGTCTTTGGACTTTTAACTTTGCACAAATTGCACTTAGCTTTGTACATTATCTTTTATGTGCATTGATCCGAGTCTTGGCCAAATCTGTGGGCCATTGGGTGTCACTTGCCTCTCTCCTCACTTTTAGGTCAATTTGGATCGAGGAGCCTGCCAAGAGACTCTCTTAATGCAAATGTTATGGCCATTTGAGTCTAAGAGAAACCCCAAACACAAGCTCTTTTCAGATCTAAGCTTGCATGGCACCAGAGGCACTGAGCATGGTGGAGGGCACCTCTAGTGACCTCCATTGAAGATGAGATGCAGCCTTTGAAAGGTGTGCCGCGGGGGTGTGTGTCGGGTGTGTGTGTGTTGTATTGTGTGGGGGGAAAGGGGTTGGGGTGTTTAGGGGTATTTGAGGAAGAGGGACAGGCGGCGGAATGCCACGAACCAGAATTTTTAAGGAGCGTCGGAGCGCAATTGGATTTAGCAAGAGTCCTCTAATCCGGCCCCAATGCTTGAGAAGCCTCAGCCACGGAGTCATGAACAAGCACATCCCAGAGGCAGATCCTGCTCAACGGATGCCTGCTGGACTGGTGTGTGTGTGTGTGTGTGTGTGTGTGTGTGTGTGTGTGTGTGTGTGTGTGTGTGTGTGTGTGTGTGTGTGTGTGTGTGTGTGTGTGTGTGTTTGTGTGTGTGTTTGTGTGTGTGTAGGGATAGAGGATGGGGGAAGGTGGGGGAGCTTTCCATTTTAAATATGGACTTTGGCCATTGTCTGTCTCAAAGTGTCCTGAGAATGATTCCACATATGTGGACTCCAGGGATGCCTTGAGCAACCATCCTCTCCCAGGTTGCGCTAAGTGTTACTTGCAGCCCACAGTCCTAATTAAATATAATGTGCCTGCAGTGCAGTCGCCCTGGCAATAAATAAATAAATAAATGAATACACAAGCTCTGTTCCCAAAACATGCAGGCAAATAGGCCATTCTCAGCTCACACTGAGTTAGCCAATTAATTAAGGCTTGTCATGTAGCTGCATTAGCTGTGATTAATATTTAGATTGTCAAAAGTCAGTGCCTCCTTTCTCAATTTGGCCCTCTTTTTTGCTCCTTTTTCTTGTCTTCTGCCTTCCTGCCGACCCATTTGTATGATGTGTGTGTTTTGACCTTTATGTCAGAGGTGCACAAAGGGAACCGGGTCGATTGTTTTCACGAGAGGAGAGAGTCCTCACTGTCTTGTGAGCAACATCCCCTTCATGTTCTTGAATGCATTAGATGCTGATGTGTGGTTGGGACGACATCTAGCTGGTTAGAGGCTGAGCGTAGCTAGGCTTGAGATGCCAGATCTGACATATCATAGTCAGTGTCAGTACATGATAACACACAGACACGAACCCCCCCCCCACACACACACACACACACACACACACACAAACACACACACACACACACACACACACACACACACACACAATAGACAACAGTGTACATCGGTTTATTTAGCACATGCTTTTAACCACAGAGACCACAGTGCAGGTATACAATCCATATGTATTTGTTGCTATCTGGGTATTGAACCAGTGGCCTTGATGCCATTGCTCTACTGCTGGAGGGTATTCCATCAACGTCCTTTAATGAAAGCGGTGCTTAACAGAAAAAAAAACACCTGTACCAATTCATATATTGTAGACTTTCACTTGTGGCTCAAGCCATCCCATTAACAAAAGCTAGCTGCCTCTATCCATCGTTTATTCAAGACAGGCTTAGGTCAGCTCGCATTTCTGCTGGTGCACAAGTAAAAAAGCAGCCTAAAATAATAATTTGACAAAAAGAGGATATACTGTATGTTGTAGAAGTGGGGGAAAACTACAGGATTTTAATTTGGTTTACAAGTGCTATCTACAGGAGTTTGATTGGAAATCATAAAAAAAATCAAGGGAAAAAAAGAGAAAAAAAGAAATTAGACTTTGGCACACTTTGGCTAAATAAAATGCTTTGCCTGACCCCTTATCAATAGTACCACAACTTTTCAGAATATTAGCCAAGGTTTATACATTGTTTTTGCAAAATTCTTCAGTTATGAGGTGGGCTATACATGGGAATACATTTATTTTATGAATTCTTCAATATGATTAAAGCATGATTTCATTCTGATTCATTTGGATATAATAGGGCACTACAGTTGACACATGGATGGGGTGAATACATGGTTTTGTTTTCTTTAATTTGTATAAAACACTGTCTTGCAGTTTACACACAATACACTGGGAATTACCGTATTTGTTTCATTAAAGAGCATAGGTACTGTACATAATAATGCTACAGTCTAGACTAACAGTACACTTTTAAAGGCCAGGATATGCTACCATGTGCAAGATTTAAGTGGGATTTGAACCTGAGCCTGACCGAGGCCAATTTATTACTAGTGGTGTGGCGCCAACCACCGCACTTTCACACAGCACAGAGCTGGAGTGTGTCAAGGTGTCTAGAACCACAGATAAAAAAGTTTTTTTCAATAATCAGTATATTTTCATAAATTCCGAGGAACTTCATTAAAAATGTAGGTTCAAGCTTGGTGACACTGTCTGAAAAAGGTCTCAACTTCTATTTTTGGACTCAGACATACAGTAAAGGTGATGAGAATGAAAATGAAAATGAAAAGACAGGTTGATGGAATGTCCTTTTTTTTTGCTACACCGTGTAATTAAGCTTGAAAGTTAGCCTGCTACAGAGCAAGCTAGTTCAATGACATACATTAAGTCGGTTGCCAAGCCAAAGTAATGGAACAGAAGTCTCACTTACTGAATATTGAGAGTCATCAAAACAAATACAGTAAGCCATGATTTAGGACCACCTGGAGACATACACCAGAAACTAAACAATCAATCTTTACAAGAATTCCAAGAACTGTGTAGAAAACTGATAGAAAACTCAGTTTACACCAAAAAGAATCAGTTAAATGTTAGTGTTTGGACATGCAGCATCTCTCCTGATATCATCTGATATTAAAGACTTGACTTCAAAATGCAGTATACAGTATACCCTTTTGTTCTTAACACACACATCCAACCACCACCACTACCACCACCACCATCATTCACCTCTCTTATCCCCGTGTGAATGGACTACCAGACAGCTCTCTATTACCTTTGCTCAGAAATGAATCCTATGAATATGAGTCATTATGAATAATTGATATTTAATGAGAATAGTGACATTGCAATATAGACCTGTCCAAGAATTAGCCTGTATCACATAAAATTAAAATGATTGACTCACTGTTTCCCCATTGACTCCCGGTGTCTCATAACCTAGGCAAAGAAATGAAATAATGAATTATGTTTTCCTTAAAACTTGTTTGTGGAAAGCAAGCCAAAGCTTCAGAATATATTCAGAATGCAAGAGCACAGCATAAAACAATCATATAACTCAAGGAAAAACTACACGCAATGTGTTATCGTTAGTGGAAGGATTTGAACAAGTTTGTGATTTAAAATAAATATATAAAATGTATCAGTGCAGGGGACAGTCGATATGCCACCTCACAATAAAAGGTATAATTCTATTCGTAACATAATGGGCAATCTAGGGAAACAAAAACAGTGTGTAGGAAAGTTAATGGAGTAATTTGTGGTTCAGTTTCTCTTAAGGATCCTGAAAATGGGTTATGTGAGTGACTAATGCCCTCGCTTTTTTGGTGAAGAGAGATTAGGATAGGCATTTGTGTATGTGTGTGTTTGTGTGTGTATGTCTCTGTATGTATATGTCTGTGCGTGAACGCGCACGTGTGTGTGTGTGTGTGTGTGTGTGTGTGTGTGTGTGTGTGTGTGTGTGCGTGTCGTGTGTGTGTGTGTGTGTGTGTGTGTGTTATGTGTGAGTGTGTGGGTGGGTGTGTCGTATCGTGTATACGGGTGTCTTTGTCATGTGTCATTTTTAAGGCTGCAATGAAACTGTGCATGAAAAACTAATTTATCTGCTCTGTTATTACCTCAGCATGGGGCACTTCGGCAAATGATGAATCCTAAATCATCTGCAGACCATTGAAGATGTTCTCAGGTGCTGAATGATGCAGCCGCCGTGATATTATACATTCACTGGCACATTATCATATAGCACTGCGTCTTCTTCGGTGTGATCGGAATTCTAGCCTGGACCCCATGTTATCCATCTAGTCTCTGTTTTCCATTTTTACTGTTCTCCACACAGTTTCCGTAAATCCTCACATACATATTAAACCGAGAGATACATACCAAACTGAATAACGGTATGGAATCATAAAGCTTAATGTCATGAAATGTTGAAAATGATGGATGCATATAGTTCTGCTAATGTTTTGAGCAGTTGCTTCATATTGCTATCAAATTCCTCACTTGGTGTGCATTCAAAGAGAGGAAAAATGTAATCGTTCAGTTGTAGGAACCTATGTCAATGCAGGTTTTTTTTTCTTCACACTGAACCATAAATTGATTGATGACTGTTTAATTGATCACTGTTGGTTTGCTTCTTGCCAGCCTCTCCATATAAGAGCCTTCCTCCAAATTGATTGACACCCCTGATGAAGTTGAACAACATGATTTATATTACAAGGGCCATTGTCCCTGGTGCACCTCAGGGTTAAGTGCCTTGCTCAAGGCCACAATAGTGAAGAATGAATATTGAACACACGACTTTTCAGGCTATTACATGCTAGCCCAGCTCCTTGGCCACTACACTACCACAGCCCACACTTTTTCTTTTTAAATAACTCATTTGACATGTTTCTTTACTTATTTGTTGGCTATCAGTATACTCCCTGTGTTTTTAAATTGTTTATTTTCCATGTTGAAGACTGACTAGTGCATTTGACACTTTAGTGTCACTTTAGTTCCATACCTTGAAACAGATGTTTTTATGAAGAATTACTACTTGAATGTTCATATAGGCATACAGTACCCTCTGATTCTCCTGAAGAAGTTTAATATAAAGTGGTGGAAAAACTCAGTTACGTTTAGTTTATAAGATTTTCTAGGGATGCCAACGTAGGTTTTTTTTCCAAAAAGAGGCAAAAACATCGCTCATCTGCTATAGCCGGGATGCTGGGGAAGTCATGAAACAGTAGCGATGGAAAATCAGCACACTCAGATCTGTGCAACTCCCCAGGCGGAGTGGTTCATCTAATGAAAGTGTAGATTTTTGAAAAAATATTATATTTATTTCTTCATGAGGTTTGTTTTTCTCAAAACAAATTTGCTTTCCATCAAGGATGGATTTGTCTTCATTGTTTCCATTGTAAAGACTAAGATAAATTGGCAAAAGTTTATTTGTTCACGCCTCTTTCAGTCAACTTTACCAAGGATTCCAATAATCAGGATGCTGAAGCTGAGGTTTTTTTTTTTTTTTTTCGAGGTTTCAGGGCTTATCACAGTATCGATTCTCCCACATGCCGACTACCTCTTTGGCACATGGGCCCCTTTATGTAAGTGCAGAGTGCCGCCACATTTACAAAATGACTCCTCTCAAAGTGAGGATTAAGCTGGAGACCGGCAAAATGCTCCATCCTCCGCAGATGTGCCTTTCATCTGGGATTTAGCAGTTGTAGCCTGTGGTTGGAGGCTACTGTTAGAGTGTATTTTTTTTTTTTTTTCTCCTCATTCAATGCTGCTGAGACAAATTGTCCCTCCAGCCATACATGACGTGATTAATCATTGGAGATTATGTTGAACTGTGATTGAACTGTGATTGATCTCATTACAAAATAGATCATTGAAGACAAGGAAATCATCTCCGTCATTTAGTCTAGTCAGTAACGAGCTGCATTGCCTACTGCATGAAACCTCAATTTCCTGTATCCATTACGGCAACGCACTGTGACATCATGATATAGAACCTTAATATGTGTTATTACAATGTAGTGACAGCATTACTACACGTGATTACACATGATTAAGGTTGTTTTGTCAGATGGTAGTTGAGCCGATCTGGAACAGATCTTGCCCTGCCTGGGGGCTCGGTCTACATGCTTTCCCCCCTAGGCCACCCCTGGGGTTGCCCACACTATGTGTGTGTGTGTGTGTGTGTGTGTGTACGTGTGTGTGTGTGTGTGTGCGTGTGTTTGTGTGTGTGTGTGTGTGTGTGTGTGTGTTTGTTTGTGGCGTGTGTGTGTGTGTGTGTGTGTGTGTGTGTGTGTGTGTGTGTGTGTGTGAGAGAGAGAGTGAGTGAGTGTGTGCTGGGGGGATGTGGGGTTGTGAGAAATATAATGAAAACACCATTCCCAAAGACTCCCGCAGCTTTGAATAGTGAAGTGCCACCCAACTGTTCCCAGTCCGGTCATGGGCGGGCTGAAGGAGAGCGATTTGATCAGGGGGGTAATGAATTGAGATGAGGAGTATTTTCTCCAACTAGTTCAGAGCTATTTGTTTGCTTTTCGAGAGGGGGGGGGGCGGGGGGGTAGTGGAGGTAGGCATGAGAGAGAGAGAGAGAGGGAGGGAGAGAGGGAGGGAGGATGGGGGGGGGGCTGCAGGCTGCAGTGTACAGTTTATTCCACAGCGGCGTGCTTGACTGCTTTCTGGCCATTCATCAAGACTCCGCTCTCTATTATGTGATGCAGTCAGCCGAAACCAAAAAGCAAAAAAGGAAAAAAGGGAAAGAAAGAAAGGAGAAAGAAGCGTTTGGGTCCACGTGCCTCATTCTCTTGCGTTTAATTCAAAAAGTTTGAAACAAAAGAGATATTTCTTGCCATCCTGCTCCACACAGATTGTAGTTTTTTTTGTCATCTCCTCTTTGGTGTTTTCAAATATCAGCCTTTTTTAAATCCTAAATTGCCTGGCTTAGCTGGTTGATGTGTTTGGAATCGATGTTAGCAGCAAAATATCCATGTTTACAGATGCAACATAATTTTACTCTTTTAATCTTCTCAGATATTAAAGTGATGCATCTTGAAAGTCATGAATAATGTTTTGCATCTTATCTGCTCTAATATAGATTAATATCTGATGTGACTTTTTTTTAATCTCCCTCTACTGTTAGCCACAGCCGATCCCTATAAATATTGCATGCATTATCTTGCATTTCCAGATTGTTCAGATAGCATTAAATTGGATTTCATGTGGGCCTATGATTATTGGTGTTGCAAGAAACAGTGCTTTCCAGCGAGTATTAGCGACCACAGCTTTTTTTTTTCCAAGCTTGCCTAAATCAAATATCAATGATTCAATCCCACTGTTCCCCGTGAGAAAGACCTCGGCGAAGCATTTTTTCGCTATTGCGAGTCGCTGAGAAAATCCACTTCACACAAATCGGCGGCGAATATTTCTCGCGCTCTAATTAAATGTGATTCCCAGATTAGAGAGGTCTGCCCAAGGATAAGGCAGTGAAACAAAGCGAGCCGACGCACAAAGTCAACATCAAACACTTTGTGCAACATGCGCACTGTACATACGATGCCAAACCATGCATTAAAGCACCCGCTACATAATTTATTGCCATGAAAGTATTAAGAGATCAAAATGGATTTGAGAATCGCCGCCATTCTGTATGTGAGGGTCTGTGTGTGTGTGTGTATGTGTATGTGTATGTGTATGTGTATGTCTGTGTGTATGTCTGTGTGTGTGTACTTATGTGTGTGTGTGTGTGTGTGTGTGCGTGTGTGTGTGTGTGTGTGTGTGTGTGTGTGTGTGTGTGTGTGTGTACACATGTGAGAAGTGGCAGTCTCTCTTCATATGTATTCTGGTCGTGGCTGCAGCAGCACCCCTATCCAATCCATACTGTCAGAGGGGTATCGTGCTATAGCTGGTTCTCCTGTCGGGCTGGAGTAGGCTCTTTGCAGGCCACTTAAGCATCTGCTCTCAGATTTTTTTTTTCCCGCTTTCTTTCTCGTTTTTTTTTTTGTGCGTGTGTGTGTGTGAGCAAAAGCGTTTTGAGAGGGAGGTGATTGAAAGGATTTGGAGAGGCGTCGTTGCTAGGCGAGTCATGGCAGAGTGGACCATACTTTTGGAGATTGTTTTTGTGGTGGCAGGTTGCCTCTGCTCTGCGGTGACGGTTTAATGTTTGGTTAGGGGGCAGTGGTATGTGATATAATATTGTGTTTTTTTTTTCTTTTCAAGTTCTTCTCTCCTTTTTTTTTGCTTCGGCACTCACAAAGGAGGAATCAGAGATAAGAGCAAAGTTTCTCGTTTCACGGACCCTTAAAGAATTTCAAATGCTGGGTGTGGTTCCAGTTGAGAGGTGTGAGTGGTATTTGTGTGTGTGTGTGTGTGTGTGTGTGTGTGTGTATGTGTGTGTGTCATGTCTTTTAATACTTATTTTTATGCATTTAGAGCAGCGCTGTACCACTGTTTAGGATTAGCTGAGGCTTTGTGTCCTGGACCAATTACATAAACTTTATTGGGTGTAAGACCTTTGTGCATTCTGGATTATATGGCCGCTGATTACGCCGCAGCCTCCAAGAAATGCTCCATGTTCTCTCTCCGCACTTGAGGGGAGGGAAATTGAAAAGGGCAGAGGTGCTGCCGAAAAAGCCCCGGCAAAGCCACACACAGTGGATGTACTTCTGACTGGGTGAGGGAGGTTCACTTCTCTGTCTACCCTAATTAGGATTCCAGGCCATTACCAGCCTCAGCCCAGACCTTATCTCCTGATGAACCCGACAAGTGCCAAAGAGGTCATCTTGCGCTGTGGTGGTCCTATAACAAGCCCCCCCACCCCCCCACTGAGAGAGAGAGAGAGAGAGAGAGAGAGAGAGAGAGAGAAAGGGAGAGAGAAAGAGACAGAGAGAGAGAGAGCACCTTTCATGGAACGACCTGGGAAATTGGTTTTGAACTCTGTTTTGATAGGACAGAGGAGACAAGGTGTTAATCCCTGACAGTTTGCGTTTTGAAAAACTCAATTTGCATCCTCGCAGTGGGTGCAGGAGGGGGGCCACCAGGGGCCGCCAGCACGGGGGCCGGACCCGTCGTGACTTGGAATCGAGCGCGAGAAAGAGACATCTGCCACCACGGGGTCGCGGCACGGCGGTCAGGGTTTTTTGTTGTTGTTTTGCGCCTGTCGCTCCGCCGAGGTGAGTGTGCTGTCCAATGTCACCTTCGCAAATGAGAAACAATGTGAGTCGCCGGTGGGAGGCATCCCCCTCCACCGCTGCGAGTGCGAAACCAACTCAGAAGGATTAATTCGCGAGTAATCAAAACCCCGAGATTGATTTGGCATGAAATGTACGGCCGCGGCGAGCCCAACCGCTCAGCCACGCAGGTAACCAGCGCTTGGATTCGGGAGCCGCGGCTAGGTGGGGACCGTGATTAATCTTTTGCCCGCTGTTTAGCCTTGCGAGGAGATCATCCCGTCTGTCACAAGGACGACGGCTCCTCCTTTCTCCAAAAAAAAAAAAAAATCCCCTCACTGTCACGTTTTTGTTGGTGTTGTTGTTGTTGTTGTTTGTGAGGCTTTTCTTGTGAAGCCACCCCTGGTTTCTTCTTTTAAGGAAAACAGTCAAACAGAGACAGACAGAGAGAGAGAGAGAGAGAGAAGAAGAAGAAGAAAGAGAGAATTCAAGAAAAGAAGAAAATAATAGAAAAAGAGAAAACAATAGAATGTGCAGAGGGAATTGAGACGGCTCAGGAATGCAATTAAGAGACTTTGTGAGGGGGAGAAAAAAAAAAGAAAAAAGACGAGCTCAGGCTGAGGCACGGCCGAAAGAGGAAGTACGACTGTGGAGGGGGGGAGGAAGTGGGGGGGAGTGGGGAGGAGGGTGATGAGTCGCTGGGCTTCACCACGGATGGATGCTTGGGCTTTGCCTGGATGTCCCGCTCCCCTCTCTCCAAACCAACCCCCCCCCCTTTTTTTTTTCTCCAGAGCGACGGTGGCACTTTCTAGGCCGGGGCTCCTTCCGGCTGGATCGAAGTGGCCCCGCTCCGCCGTGCGGAGGGGATTAGGCGTCAATTTGCCACCCAGCTGCAGCTGTTCGCTCCTTCCAAAGGCAGAACATGACTACCTCTAATTAGGCCATGCTACCCAATTACTCCCCCAAATCCTGAGAGTGGGGGAAAAAGCACAGAGGAAGAGAGAAAGAGAGAGAGAGAGAGAGAAGAGAGAGAAAGAGAGGAAGAGTGAGGGAGGAGGGGAGGCGTCGCCTTTATGCTATATCCACACACCCACACAAACATATATGGGACGTGCACACACACTATATTGAACACATCCATACACAAAGTTATGGACACACACACCAACACACACACACACACACACACACACACACACACACACACACACACACACACACAGACACAAAGTTATGGACGCACATACACACACTTACACACAGAGAGACAAACACACTTTCTCCCGTTCCTTTTCCCTTCCACTGGTGAACTGTGGCATTGATCATCCATCATCTCTGCTAGCTCTGCCTTTGTGTTTGACTGAGTTGTGCTCAATTGTTTGTAATTTCTCGTCGGGGGCCCCTGCAACGGAGCATGCTGTTGAGCCGCTCCACTCATTGATGTGCTTTCTGACCTCAAACAGCCTTCCCTTTCCATGTCAAATCTCTCTATTTATCCGCTGCACTTTCCAAATGACCTTTCGCAAGACTGTGTGTGTGTGTGTGTGTGTGTGTGTGTGTGTGTGTGTGTGTGTGTGTGTGTGTGTGTGTGTGTGTGTGTGTGTGTGTGTGTGAGTCTGTGTGTGTGTGTGTGTGTGTGTGTGTGTGTGTGTGTGTATAGAGAGAAAAAACCTAATCAATTGCCATCATGTGCGATAATGGGATATGACAAGGCCAAGATGTCCTCCCCAAAGGAATGGTTGGGCCCCTCTGCTCGGTGTCCTGTGGGTGCTTGCGCTGACCCCTGACTTCATCTTCCGTCTGTCCCCTCTGCAGGTAGCCAGGGCCAGGTCCCCATCACTCAGAACGTGACGGTGGTGGAGGGGGGGACGGCCAACATGACGTGCCGGGTGGATTTCA
>NC_085006.1:17996316-18001316 GCF_963854185.1 Sardina pilchardus | reverse complement strand
TTTTTGTATGTGTGTGTGTGTGTGTGTGTGTGTGTGTGTGTGTGTGTGTGTGTGTGTGTGTGCCTTTTGTTGCTCATTGTGGGGTCTTGGCATGGTATGTGTTAAATTCTCAATCAGTCTCTCTTTTTTTTAATCAGAAAATGTTTCATAATGGTCCATAAATTGTGATTTTTATTGGGGGCACTGAGCTAAAATTGCAAAGGTCATGATACAATCGAATGGAGTGAAATGGCTTGTAGCAAACAAAAAGATGTTATGCGCTTAATGACCGTTTAAATGTGTTCATTAAAACGATCATTAGGCCAAGAGATTGCAAGATAATCATGAAGGAGGCATTTATTTTTGAAGAGCACAGATGCAGTGGCAATTACACCACCATTACAACACAAAACGTTCTAGTGGTTTGAACCTACCCCAGGCCTTGGTTGAAAAAATATTTTCTATGGCTTGAATAATGCCGCCCGGCAGATGGGTGGTTTACGGACTCTTTGTTTGCCCTCCTGCTGTCAACATGTCATGACCGATAAACAAGGTCATGTTGTTCGGGGCTTTTGAAAAGTAATTGGTAACTAATGGTTAACCTGCTCTGTCCCGGGCATCAATTGTATTGAGCAGATGAGCCGGTAGACAGTGCCTTGAAAAGGAAATTGATCAGTGCGATAGCAAGTGGATGGAGCAGTGATATAGAACTGGATATCGCTTTGTTCAGATGATCAAGCCACTGTTTAAGGGAGCCCCGGTTTGGAACACTTGTGATAAAAGGGGATTTGTGATATTGGTTATGGTGGATGAAGGACATCTTTCTCCGCGCCATGTCACATTGATCTGGACGACTAAATGAGAGCCTCTGTTTAAATCGATGTCTTCATGGAGACAGCCATTGCCCGGACATGGTTATTCGAGGCAGTGGACGCATTTAAGTCAGCGGCGAGGGCCGAGGCAGAGCGGTGCGCACCCCCACAAGATTTATTTTTGAAATGGAGTGCTCCATCCGTCTGGCTGTTGGGAGTGGTGAAGGCTGAAGTTTTTCAAGTGCTTTGTTTACCCGTCGAAAAGCACACAGACCCCCTATCCGCTATCAGATGGTAGGAGACTAAAATGGGGCCTTGCACATGTCTCCAGCCATCTAAATTTAATGGGATTCTTAAGCCACCGCCTCTCTTGAGTCTAATGGATTCTTAATGGAGGTTCACCATTATTACAACGCCAGACAAATAAAATGCTGTCGACGGGGAAAAAAAATGGCATGCCGTAATTGAATTTATAAGCGTTGTGTGTTTGTGATACCAATACATCCTCTGGGGAAGTCTGTTGGGTTAATCTGCAGCATACTGTATTACACCCAAACATGGTCTAGACATCAACACATATGTTTTGATTATGAAATCATGCCATGCAGTACAACATTACACCAGTCTCTCTCTCTCTCTCTCTCTCTCTCTCTCTCTCTCTCTCTCCCTCTCTCTCCCTCTCTCACTCTCTCTCTCTCTCTCTCTCTCTCTCTCTCTCTCTCTCGACTTACAATGCAGGTAGAGAGACAGTGTTGTTAAAGTTGCATTTTAGCGTGTATTTCACAGACATCTACTTAAGATGTTCAAAGGTTTTCTGGGAAATATTTTATGCAACAGATTGCAGACAAAGCCTGCAGTGCGCGAACGTATTTAGCGTGTTGCTGCCGCTTAAAGACTGCCCCAGATACGTCTGCCGTGGCTCTGGTTAAAACAAGCAAGTTTCAAACCGAAATGTTTGATTTTCGGGAAGTTACTTGGAGCGCCGCCTTGTGATAAAAGCTCTGATGGAAACCTCCGGAACCGCAAGCTACCGCAGCAGACTTTGGCCCGAATCTCTCCCGTAAAACAAACGTCTTGTTCAGCTACCACGCTCAGGGGTTCCATTGTGTGGACCCTTAATTATTGTCATCGCTGTGATGGAAAAATGGGGTCTGCGGAGGTGTGTGTGTGTGTGTGTGTGTAAATTTGGAGGGGGGTGGGGGGTGTTGTGGGATGCTCTCCTCGGCTGCACCAGCAGTTTGGCCCCCTTCCACAATCACCCACACAGGCCCCCGCGCGCAGCCTCGGTGTAGCCAGCAGCGTAACACACTGTAATTGCTGGGAGCACAGCCCTTTTGGATAGGTTGCTCGCGCTGGCGCCAAGACCCCTGTTCCAGCTGAGGGGTGGCCTCAAGAGAGAGGGGAGCGGGCGAGCAGGCAGGCGGGCGGGCGGGAGAGCGAGCGAGCGGGCGAGAGAGAGAGAGCCTCTGCCATCATCCTCTCTGCCACTCGACTGGACAGCGTTGGCTCGGGCTGCCCGCTAGCCCCCCCTTTGCGCGCTGGCGCAGAAAAGAGAGGCACTCTGTCAGTCGTTCAAATGACACATCCACACCAACACCTGCCACCACTACGTGTCCCCTTTTTTTTGATCCTCCCCACCCACCCCACTCTGCCACGAATTAAAGCGGATGTCTGGCTTGTTCTGGCAAACTGTGCCCTTCGCCATCGTTTCCAATCCAATCTGCTTGACTCGGGCACTCATGCACACATTTACCTTCGTCACACAGACAGATGCGCTCGCTCGCGCGCTTACCCACAGGCTAACGAGCAAATGTCTCTGGCCTGCGCTCGCACTTTTGAGCTTATTTACATTTATTTATTTCAACACAGACCTCTTCTGGAGGAGATATCGCGCGCTACGACACTTCAGGTCAGAGGCAGGCAAATCAACAAGGCACTTTGCACCACGAGGGCTCTTCACAGATGGCATCGAGCAGTCACAGGGAAAGGTCAGAAAGGAGGAGAAACGGCATTCGGCGTTCGACGACTGGCGCTATACGGCCCCCAGGAGGGTGCTGAGGTATTGAAAGGCGGCTGATTTGAGGAGGCCTTGGCCAAGGGCCTCGATCACGCAGGATGCGGCAGATAGTCAGCCCCTCCGTAAGCTCCGCCACAACCCCCTGGACCGCAAGGTCAGACCGTGGATTTATCCTCGCTTCCGTGGAGCCAAGCATCTGGCCCGGCTCGTCTTGAGGGAGAGCGAGAGGGAAATGAGGCCTTTCATCAAGTTGATTTCCTAAAGCACCCGGAAAAAGAGCTTTGTCAGCCGCTGGCGTTTCGGGAAGGGGTTCTCGGGATTGTGACGGATCTGGCGTGGCTCCGGGCATCTGCGGCCCCTGCGGTCGATTTCCGAAAAACGGGATCAGGTGCCTCATCGAGCCGCGCTGCTCCCAATTAAATGGTTGAGCACCGTCTCAAGGTTGTTCAAATCTTTTGGCGCGTCCGCCAATCAGTTTGTTTTATGCCAGCCGACGACAACGGGCACAGCAGCGTTCCTGATACCTCGGTGAACAGCGCAAGGGGGGGGGGGGGGGGGGGGGGGGTGGAAACAAATGGGTGAAAGGAAATGTGTGGCAGAGAAGGCGGTGAAGCATATTATGTGGTATGGGAAGGATGATGCTTTTTCACCCGCCACATCTTCCCACGCTCACACACTCCTTAACAAAATATCTTGTGAAGGAGCCAAGCGTCGTTCTGCAATCTCCTAATTCCATGCTTTGCCACCACAACTGGTCAGTCACAACACAGACAGAAAGCCCACCCTCTACCCGAGATCCTTAGAGGCTTATCAGGAATTTAGTGATGTTCAATCCTCATCTCTTCTCTTCTCCCCTTTCCTTGTTCTCATTTTAGACAGAAAGACGGAGAGAGAGAGAAAGAGAGAGAGAGAGGGCAAAAAAGAAAAAAAAAACACGTGGGAGAAAAAGAGAAAAGAAAACACAAAGGCTTTGCTGCCGTCTTTCTCCACCTCCTCCTCCTCTTCCCCTCTGTGTCTCTGTGAGATACAGGGATGTAGGCCAGTGGAAGTGGAAGTGTGTCATCTCATCCAGAGCTTTGATCCCCCCCTCCCTCCCTCCTTCCCTCCCTCCTTCCCTCCCCTCCCTCTCCTCCCTCCATCCCTTCTCCCGTCTCTGTGGGATTCGCCGCTGCACTATCTCAAGGCCCCGCTCGCAGTGTTGCCACAGACCTGATCACCTTACCGCCGCCTTTATTCAGCCTGTGCCGGGGATCGGCTGCCAAAGCCCCCCCAGGCGTCTAGTGCTGCAGCAGCAGCAGCAACAGCAACAGTGGCAGCGGCGGCACACACAAGGCTTGGCTCACATCCCTTTTAGTGCTCCAGAGAAACTCAATGTGTTGTCCTTTTTTTCCTCTCTTTGCTCGCTGTGTGTGTGTGTGTGTGTGTGTGTGGAGGGGTGGTAAAGTATGTATGTCCAGGGCTGGTCAACTCATGGGAGGCAGAATCTCTTATTTCCTTTTATGATAGGAGGTTTCAGTGTTCAGTTTTCAGTGTGAAATATTCTGTGCAGATGCAGTGTTCCAATAACTGGGCCTCCATGCTCATACAAAAGGCTGAGGCTTGTAAAACAGCCACACACTGGGGAAAATCACAGCTATTTTAGAGTCTATGAAAGAAATGCTCAAAGAAAAAACGTAAAGAACAAAAACATAAAGAACAAAGTCATCACTATAACTGAGAGACAAGACCTTGATCAATAACCAGGTGTTGCTGAACAGAGGCCAAAAGTGTGGTTCTCTCACACTGCGCAATCATGCAGCGCCGATAGAGTCAAATACAGTGCACCAACGAGGAGGAAAGACCAGATGCCAGAACTCACCCCCCTTTCCCCTCCCCTCAGCCCTGACTTTACAGTTCAATTTCCAAGAATGATGTCCTGGAGGAGCAAATCCCCAACCCATGGGCGAGAGAGATTAAGCTTTTAAGGAGGTGTAATTTATTAAATGAAGACCACCGTGTCCTTGCCTGCGCGTCAGGCAGTAGCAGTGGTGGGAGCTGCAGCAGCAGTGGCGGCGGCGGCGATGTGGCAGCGTTATTAGTTTGTGGGCCACGGTGGTCCGAGCACTAATGCGTTTGGAAAGCCGCGCGTGCGAGAGAGACTCCAAATGACCCGTGGTCTCGTCAGCTCGAGCCTCTCCGCCAGGAGGAGAGGG
>NC_085006.1:17911316-17991316 GCF_963854185.1 Sardina pilchardus | reverse complement strand
CTTTTGGTGACAGGCACTTTGCATTACTTTCCATCAGATGTACATTTGGTAGTCTTCAAATGCCTCTCATTGACGGCTTAGAAAATTCATGGAATAGCCTCTCTTACTCTGATAAAAGTGTTTGCTTTGCCCCTGAATGCGAGACGAATGCGTCAACGCCTGTTTGGAGCCCCTTGAAAATAAAATTTGAAAAAAAAAAAAAAAAATGAACTGGGAAATAAAAAAAATGAAAAAAAAATTGCAAAACATCCGCCCAGTTACCCAGCGAGAAGATTTGATTGACGGCTCCTCGGCTGCGGTATTGATGCAGCGAGCGGGGATCAGAATTAAGGCGGAATCTGGCTTTGAGTGAGGGAGATGGGAGTGACAGGCCCACTGTCACTCGTGGCAGCGTGCATGTGTCGTGATTACACACTAGGAGCTGTCTTCATGCCACCCAGTCGGTTACTGGAAGATTAGCGCAGCCATGTTTTCTGAACATACTCAGTGCTGGAAGCAATGACAGCATTGCACTTGTGAATGCATTTGTGCAATTGCAGGAAATCTCTGTTTGTGTGTGTTTGTGTGCGTGTGTCTGTCTGTGTGTGTGTGTCTGCATTATCTTTATTTTGGTGATTACAAGGGTGATTACATTCAATTTACTCTCCCTACTTACCAACGCAAACATTTCATCAAAGCTCTTGTGTTATTAGGTTACTGTACATGCTTTGATGCTAGCTAATATCCGTCATCCTCAAGAGCTCACCGCCACAATGTGTGGCAGGCATCTTGTTAAGACTACAGTGTCCTTGCAGCCCACTTGCAAAGGAAGTTTGGTTTTTTTTATCAATTTGAATTAGACATAGAACACTAATAGCTATGTCCACCCCACTTAATAATTTCTGTCATTATACAAATGTGTCTATGGCTTTCATTCTTTCCATTATGTACAGATCTTAAGAACTGCCACAGTGCAGGAGATTTAAGGACTACGGAACATTCTAGTAGTGTCAGCACTGCTACACGACACGCATTAAGTGAATCTTCTAGAGTGTCTTCAAGTGAATATCAAGGTCTGCGGGAGAGTGTTATTTCCATAGATTTATATCACAGTATCGCAGTCCACACACCTGGCTGAAGCTAAGAGGGAGTTTATTCAAGAGGTGTAGCTGTGCACTACTCCAATGCTTAGATGATAAAAAAAAAGCCTGACTGTAAATTTTTCAAAAATCACATATATGCCTTTTGGCCATACAGACAGTTCGGACGTGTACACATTGTGTACTTTTGTTTTGAAGTGCGTTGCCATTGACGGGGCGAGGCTTAATTTAAACATTTGATTCCCTTTTAAGACACTACAATGCTACTCCAATCATAGTAAACAGCCAGGAATATCTATAGTGATGAAACAAGGCTTTGTCGGGGATCAATAGCGAGCCCAGGCTGCAAAACTACCCACTCTAAAGCAAATTCAGCTTCTTCATGTAGAATTCAAGTTAAAAAGTAAGTTTTCATGGCCTCGGAAAAGACTACATCTCAGTTTTGGGAGAAAACACACACATTCACACACACACACACACACACACACACACACACACACACACACACACACACACACACACACACACACACACACACAAATAAAATCAATATTTGAGGCTGAGGGTGGAGAAAAAAAGAGAACATTTCTCTCTCTTTTTTTTAATCGAGAACGGAATGACTCAGAGGAGACAAGAAGAGCAGGGCGGGGCACGACGGGAGCGACGAGGGGGTTTTGTCTGCGAGTCGGAGACTCGTGCCGACGTTAGCCGGGGGATCGGCTCCACCGCGTGAGCCTCGTGCTCCACACTCCGTCTCCGCCTGTGGCCAGGGAGGGGTCCCGGGGGGGGGCATATTTACTCAGCCATTCATGATGCTGTTGAGCCCAGGCTTTCACAGTCCATGGGCCCAGCTATCCCCCCGTGTAATCCACACACACTGTTTGCAATATCTCCTCGCCTGGACCTCCGCTGTCCTCCCCCGATAGAAAGGGATGCCAGTGACCCCTTTACTGTGCTCAAAGTTTTTTTTAAATCCCTGCCTTCAGAATAGATGGGTCTCACAACAAAAGTTGGATCCCCAAGCAGGGAGAAAATATTGAAATGTATTCCCGGACATGCCAAGTGAGAGTAGTCACTTTGCACGTGGATGTCGACTTTTGTGTCATTTCTTTCCGCTGGGTTGAAAGCAAGCTAAACAGAAAAATAAATAATAAATATATAAATAAATAAATATAAACCCTGACAAACAAATCGCTCAAACAGCAAAATATCACTCCATCATAAATTCATTCATTTTCCAGTCCATTACTTTCGGCTTGTGTCGACGCAGACGAAACGTCAGATAACTCTTCATTGTTTTGTCTCCCTCCCCCCCTCCCCCCACTCCCCTCCTTTTCCCTCCACAAAGGCACAACGGAGGTCAATGCCACAGGCAGGTCATTCACTGTCCGGAGCACGCTGGAGTTGCAGGTGGACCGGAGCGAGGACGGCGTGGCCTACACCTGTAGCGTGGACCATGTGGCGCTGCTCACCGCCCCCCAGCAAGTCACGGAGGTCCTGGAGGTCCAATGTAAGTACACACACCTGCCTCGACCAAACATGCTCAGCTACACCACAACACACCACATCACATCACAACACAACACAACACAACACAACACAAATGAATTATTCAACAAAGAGTGTTCCCCTGCAGCAAGCACACTGAGGGTTGACTGATGGCATATGGTTTGGGTCAGCACTTGTCTCCTCCTTGGGATTGGCACCAAAGGACGGGCCGAGTTTGCCGAAGGTCGAAAAGTAGGCAAGCGGCTAGGGACTCGCTCACCACCAGGATAGGGCTTTGGACTTTGGTCTATTGAAGTGTTGGAGCTTATCATCTGGACAGTGACCCACTACACACACACACACACACATATAACACACATACACAGAGGCGCTTTTCCGCTTGGGAATGATGAAACATTTATACACAGGATATATGACTCCAAGAGTGTATTTTTTCTTCTTCTACCAGTCAAGGTTAAACCCCAAACTCTCAAGTCCATATAAAAGGATCGTAGTCATAAAAAATTCATGTAATATGCTTGACAGTGAAAGAAATATAGATTTTGCTATGTGTGCTCAGCATTGCAGGAAATCTGTCCAACTTTTCCAGGGTTATACACAGGCTATGTGAGCATTTGTCTAAGTCTATGCCGACACTAGCTGTGGTGGCATGGAAGATGTTTGTCTGCTTGAGGCCTGTGTCGTTTTAATGTCACTGTGATAATGATGTTTCTGTCTGCCAAACTGCCCCCTGCGGAATTGCAATCTGTTATATGGTCCTGAGCACCTGCCATGTTGTCTCTGACCAGCCAATGGAACATACTAACCCTCTGTTTCTGTTTTTCTGTCTCTTTCTCTTTCTCTCTCTCTCTCTCTCTCTCTCTCTCTCTCTCTCTCTCTCTCTCTCTCTCTCTCTCTCTCTCTCTCTCTCAGATGCCCCTCGCGTGGAGATCCTTAACTCGCTCATATTCCCTCAGGAAGGACAGTACTTTAAACTGGAGTGTGACTCTAGAGGCAACCCACTGTAAGTGGCATGCCCTTCTCTTACAATAAAGACACACACACGCTTCACCATCTCCCCCCCCCCCCCCCCCCCCCCCCCCCCCAGCCTCAGTGGAGGGGCTTCAACAGACCTCCGAGCTCTGACTGCAGCTGCCGCGGTTGCAGAGTTGCTATTTCTTGTCTCACAGCCCCTAGACACTCTCAGTTGTCTGTCTCTTTCAGTTCTCAGAGGAAAGATATTAATGGCGGTACATTTCCATTGTGTAATCTGCTGGAAAATAATAATGATCAATCATATCTTGATATTTGGAAGGGATTTGGTTTATCTGTCTCTAATAAGACAGAGTGTTCATTATATGCCAGAACCTTCTGACCTTTCATTAAAATGTCCCCCCCTTTCGGATCCAATTCATTAAAATGTCCCCTTTAAAATATCACAGGGATAAGCGATATGATTACAAATGTGCTTTTTAAATGATATATGCAGTGAATTATGTCACCTGTCTGTCTGAGGTGACAAGGAACTATGCCCTGATGGGAGCAGGCAAACTAAAATGACCTTTGTGTTGGTAGTGAGTTCTTAAATGCAGTACTAGATCAAACAGGGAGTGTCTGGAAAGGAAATGATAGGAGTATAATGCAGGAAGGGCATTGTCCATTGTAAGGATCTGTTAGGAACTGCATACAACTGGGAACTACTGTATTATGTCCACTGGAACTATTATGTCTGTGGTTTAATGTTCCAAACATTTTGTGTAACATTCATACATTTGTCATAGGCCCCATTTTCTGCTAGATGTTTCATTATATGCAATGTATACCATGTGCAATAAATCATGCCAAATATCCAAGTAGAGTACTTCTAGCTTTTTGGTATTTCTCCCTTAAAATGTTCAAAGAATGTTTCCATAATATGGACTCCATATAGTATGTATAAGTATTTTAATGCTCTGAATTGTATCCGTACTGAGTCTTCGAACCTCTTTCAGACCAGCACCAGTATTATGGACGAAAGATGGCGGAGAACTGCCCGACGTGGATCGCATGATTGTGGAAGGCAGGGAGCTCATCATCATGTCACTGAACAAAACCGACAACGGCACATACCGGTGTGAAGCCAGCAACTCCCTCGGAACAGACATCGCAGAGTATAAGCTGTTTGTGTACGGTGAGTGCCTTAACCTCTGCTGCTGGCCTTCATGGGTAGTGTGAAGAGCAAGGGCTGTGCCTTCACCTGCATCGTTCTAAATGGTCTTTGGGATCAAAACAGGAAGTCAATTGGGGGAATTGTCCTTTTTGTACAAAACGTCTTTTTTTTGTTCCTTCTTTCTAAATCTGTTGGTGTGCAAGCGTGTAATCCAAGCCTTGGGACACGTAGCACATGAGGTCCTCCGAAGAGCAGCCGTTGCAAAACTTTCAGCTGCTCTTGGCCCAGTTTACCTTTTTTTTTTATCGCGTGAGAAGATGCAGAAAAGTGCCAAGGATGCATGATTTAGCACCATGGATGAAATGGAGCCGGGGGGAAAGATAAGTTGATCCCAAGACAGTGGGAAAACGAGCAGGATGGAAAGGAGGGTGTGGGGGGGGGGGGGAGGGCGATCGAGGCGGAAAACCCGAGAAAAACTGATAATTAAGGCCTCAGCCAGCAAAAAAAAGAAGCCCTGATAGCATTTGTCAAGTTAAAATTGGAAAGCCAGCGTGCTACGTAGAGGGAAAATGGCGCTAGATTCATGGGGCTGGCGCTCTTCTGGCGGGTCAACTGCGCCTCAGAGGGACGAGACTAAGTTTGGAACGGGGAATTAAGTCTCCTGAGGACTGATGGTCCTGTTCACGGGCACAGCAGGAGAGGAAGAGTCGTTCACCGAGCATCCTGTGTTTTAATCCTCTCTCTCTCGTACCTCCTCGAGCGTCTTCAGATTTTCGGGAGTTGGGCAGAGTATTACTTCATCTTGTTCGACTATATTTGGCTGTCTCTCTGTATTTAACTGCAGCTATTGAACTGGAGATACAGTGATGTCATGTCCTCATCAATTCTAACCAGGAAGCAGGTCAAATTGTACGATCTCCACTCCAGGAAAACAAAAGAATTGGCAAGACAGTTATGAACCTGATATCTCTTAGCTGCAACCTCTCGGACCTTAAAAGAATGTATTGAAATCTCAGAGAAGCATGATGCAACAGTGGTTCATTGTAAGGAAGAAACACTGTGGTCTGTGACTTTGAAATGAAAGAGCATAGAGTATTGTCTGAGAAAACAGACAGACTTCATGTATTTGGTAGTCTGGCTCTAGTTCGGCATGATACACTCGCCATAAAAGAAGAAGTCTAGATGTCCACCATCTAGACATCTGAACCACCATCAGGTTGTTGCCTCACATACACAGCCCTTGTCCAAGTTGTCTAACTTTACATGTCTTGAGTTGAAGCTGCTGTTACATGCAGATTAATTTTTTAGTATTTATTTTCAATTCAAATTCTGGTAGGCATCTTGAAACACTGTCAGTCTGAACGGACCAATCAGGAGACTTCCAAACAAGACCGGCATCCCTGCCTGCCAATTACTGTCGTATGTGCTCTGCATATTGAAAAGAAACGGGGTGGACTCCTGCGGCGACAGAGTCAGCACGAGCAATATCGCTTACAGCGTCTTTAATTAGTGAAATTAAGACCACTACAAATGAACTGTAATGAAATGGCTCTCGTGATCCAGCCATTCGAATGCACCAAATGCAAATGTTCTGTATAGGCCGCCCTCTGGGGTCTCGGATTTGCATGCTTTGATTGGCCCTCTGGTGTGTTGCTGACACTGATTAACATTTCACACAAAGAATCTCGGCACTGGACGCTGCTTAATAAAGTCCATTATTCCGTGACATTACCCTTGCAAGTTCTTTAACATTCACAGTCATTTGAATATTTCTTGCATCCATAGTTTTATCCAACCCACATACTGTATTCTTGCCATTGTAAAAACAGCTGACAGCAATTTGGAAAGTGACATGATACAGTGCATGTACAAAAAAATGGATGTTTCAGTACAATTCGGGACCACATAGAGACTGTCTGCACAGGAGGTGGAGAGATATGAACAGCCGGCTTAAAAAAAAAGTATGAAAAACTACCTCATTATTGGCGACAGTAATTCAGCTTGAATGTCTGACTGCGGCAAAGTGATATTTATCAGCCTTTCATGAACTCGTGAAACTTGGCTCAGGGATGAACCTAATTTGCTAATGACACCAGTGCTAAGAAGCAATAAATGTCATTTGAAGTCATACAGTCTCAATTTATCACCATTTGCAATATTAATCCCGATTTATGAATGTACCCATGCTAAGGTGCACACGCGGAAGAGAGGAGACGCTCTGTAATACACATGTCTGGGACGCTTTCGAAAGATGATAAATAATGCCAGCGCGCTAAAAGCAGCCATTTCGGCTGAGAAATAGCTCATAGTAAATGGACAGTTAATGTGTGAATTTGCCACTTTGAGTCCTCGGCACCACCTGACATTCCATGAGTGTGTCGTCACGAACCTCCCTTAGACAGCCAATGCATCGTAACATTAGTGCATGTCATTGTGATTACTAGGTCATCAAACCAATTTAATGTCCAATATTGCCCATGCTGGTATGATAAATTGTGACTACATCCCCTCTGCTCCCCCCTGCATCTTTAGTCTGCGTCCTGTTTTGCCCGATTATAAGTCAAGTTTATTCTTGGCAATCGCCTTTAAGACAGACTGAGATCTCTGTGAGTAAGCTTCCACATTGGCCATTGTGCTGTTAGTGACTGGTGGTGCAGGTGAAAATCAACTGCACCATGCAGTCTCCCAATAACTGTCTTTGTTAAAGGAAAACACATCATTTCTAAAGGTCTGTCAGTTTTATTTTTGTGGAGAACTATTGCTTCCAAGCGATGTTCTCTTGTAGCGAAACAATCCAAACCACAGCCTACCCTCCCCCAATTTGTTTTTTATCATCCTCTGTATTCTGTCCTCAGATTTTATGTTCTTTTCATGACTTGCTTTTGATACCCCCTTTATTTGACGGCAGGTGTAAAACTGCTTTGCTCAGATTCATGTTTACTTTGTGTGTGTGTGTGTGTGTGTGTGTGTGTGTGTGTTTGAGAGAGAGAGAGAGAGAGAGAGAGAGAGAGAGAGTCTGTGTGTTTATTTCTCTCATTTTTCTCACTTTCTTGTTCATTGGCAATGCTGCACTTTACCATCATCACCTCTCCTAACACAGCCACCCTCTCATGCACCCAAGTCAGCAAAGCGACAGCCATTGGCATTACCTGAGGTATGCAATTATTTCTTTTGGCTTTCCTTTCACACTCGGATTCACTAACGGTACAAATTATACATCATCATTTCCATAAAGTAACATACTGTTGTGGAAACTAATGAGTCAAACATATCTCCGTATAGCATATTCAAGGCATTTCTTACTTGCTTGTGAACAAGAGCAAGGTCATTTTCTCTCTGCTTTGAATAAAGACTTTGTGACGTTTTATACTCGCGGAATGCAATGCAATAGATTCAACTGTGAATATCATACAAAAGCCTAATGGATTACAGCATGTACTTTTTAACGGTACAATTGTCAATGTATTGATGGCCATGGACTCAGTCTGGTCAGCAAACCGTCAGCAGCCACTCATGTAATGACCCATGCAAAGGCTTCTTATCTGACTCACAAATGAACTGTAGTTAAAAAGGATTACTGAATAAAAGGCACCCACAAATGCTCAAGGCTAGTCCATATGAATTCCCTGCTTTCCATAATCAGTGTCCATGGTAGCGATAGGCTTGTGTCAAGGAGGGTGAGTGTTCTCAGTGCATTTGTCCAGAGAACCGTGGCACAAAAAAGAAATATCCTTGAATCCACCGCCACTGGAAAATAAATAAAGTATGGCCGCTCGACCCTTTTAGCGCAGGAAAAAAAAAGATGAAACGGGTCTAAGAGAGCAGCCATAAAATAGAGACTCACGCAATGTGAAACTTTGCACCAAATAGCTTTAAACTGCTGAGTTTCGCGTTTCAAATCCCAGGCCTTATTTAAAGACCTAATTATGTATCTGTAATCAATTTCTGAACGTGGAAGGCAAGGGCACAGGAGGAATATATGCCTCTCAAGAAAGTGATCAAAACAGCTTTTCCCTTTGAAGTCAAAGTTAAGGGAAGCTTCGTAACATGCAGCCCCTTTGACTAATGAAGGGGTTCAGGAGTCAACGGCGGAAAGATTCGTTCTTGGAGACGAAGAAGGTGGAGGGGTGTGTGTGTGTGTGGGGGGGGCGGATGGGTGTAGGTGGGGGGGTGGGTGTGGGGGTGGAGAGGAGAGAAAAAACACACACCGCAGCATTTCAATAAACTTGCGGGTTATTTTCCCTCTCTTCTCCTTTTCCTGCTGCCGCTCTCAGTTCCTGAAGATGTTGATGCAGTGAAAAGGAGCCGGGGCTGGGGCTTGAGCTCGAGCTAATCAAATGCAACTGTTCGCACAGATTCCCAGAGCCTTAGGGAATGTTCACTGCCTGCAGCCTGAGTGGGATGGTATCAGTGTTGTTCTGTTTGAACTCTTTGCGAGGAGGAGGGGGGGTGGGAGGTCGGATGGAGGGAGTCGGGGTGGGGTGGAGGGTGGGGGCTGTTATCCTTCTCTTTTTCTCCCTTTCTTACTGTGTCACCCCTACCTCTCGACATCAGACATGTTGGTAGCGAACAAATCGGGATAAAAGGTTTCGCTGGTGACTATAGAAGGAGAAGCCTCTGATGTTCAGGGGAAACTGTTACTGTCTGTCTGTCCAGGTACAAAGACTTGAGAGGCATTTCAAATCCCATTATCTGCTAACTGAATCCTAATGGCATACATCAGAACAAAACAACTTGGTCCCATACAATGAATCTTTCTTTGCAATCTGTTCTATAAATCTTTAACAAGTTCCTGGACATGCTGTCTGATACCCCTATGAAAAGAACATAGAAAATAACTGATGTCCCTCAAATTCGACTGGAGCCGTTTTGTGTGTTCTGACTTGCTGCCCCATTAGCAGTCATCACTGTGCTCAACAAAGTTTCAGAAAGTTTATTTTTTTTTAATTGTGAGGCTTCGCTGAGACCATGAAGATGATTTCAGTTGTCAGAATGAAAAGGAATGCTCAGCTTGTTTCTGTACTCGACGCCATATCCCAGCTGAATATCGCACATACACATTGTAGCCAAATAGCCTGTGGCTTAATAGTCTGTGTTGGCAATTCCAACTATTGTGCTTTTGACATTGTCGTAGAGCATGTAACCTCTACTCATTAACTGTTAAAAGTCTTTGTTTTTGTTTGATGAAGTCTGTCCATATTGTGGTCGTGATTGTTTCACATCGTCTTCCCTTTGTTGCCCTCTCCCCAACCCCAACCCCACTTCCTCCTCCGCCCGCATCCATGGCAACAGCCAAAGACTTACCAGGTGCCACGACAGGTAAATATTACCCCCCCCACTCCCCCCCCACCCCACTCAGCCAGCTGCTGTTGCTCGAGCAGCACTGAGCGACAGCGCGGTGCCGGACCCCCCCGGATCATGCCCCATTCAGCCTCATCTCCAGCATGCCCTCAAAAGTCACTGTCTTGCATGGCAGCACTGTCTGCTAGATGCATAAAGCACACCATGCCTCAGTGCCCCATCCCGGCCCAATTTGAGGCAGCACAAACTTTTCGCCCACCCCCGGAGCGGGCCCTTCTTCCGCTTCAGAGCTCCCTAGCTGCCAAGCTCTTCAGTCCCATTCAAATTGGAGATGGGAGTGGGAACCAAAAAAAAAATAAAACAAATGGCGTGAGTCGGCCCCCTCTGTTTGGGAAGAAGTTGAGCGGATAGCGCCGCAGAAAAAGAAAATAATAATATATAAAAAAAAAAACACAAAAGAGGTGGGTGGGTCAAAGGTTTGTCAAAGCCAAACGCGAAACCGACTCTTGATCATGACAAATAGCGGTTTAATGTGTGTTTGCGGGGATTGTAATGAATTTTCATTATCTGTGGGAAATGTATTGTGAGCTGCCACTGCTCCTCTTAAAAAATGCCCATTTATACAAGGATGTAAACAAAGTCGTCATAAATCACAATCGAAAGCGCCCCGAAGTTTTACAAAGATTTGGTTAAGGAATTTACGGATCATTTTTCACTGCAAGCGGGTGGGTGGGCGTGAAAGGTTTTTTGGAGGGGGAACGATTGGCTAGACTGACCATTCTGAGCATGATATTGAGTGCATGTCAGCGTCTTCGGAGTTGAATGATACCGTTTTGTTATGTCTCATTAGTCTGGTTATTAAATCACTTATTTCTCTGTATTTGTTCAGAGTGCACTGCTATGGCCGGCGGCCATATTTGTTTAACGATAATCATTTGGCTTCCTCACAGGAGTTTTTTACGCCGTCCCACGGGAATTTGCTCTCGTGTTTTTTTTCCTTCTCCCTACTCCCCTTCACGATAATTAGTGGCTGGTAATTTGTGTTTTTTAATGTAATTATAAGTATCAGCCCACATCACATTCCCCACAGAGCACTATGAAGAGAACTGACTTTAAGTGTGTGAGAATATATTATCCATTTTGGTGTTGCCTCACAATTGCTAAAGTGTGGTGTGTCGTCTTCTTAACTGTGCCTTTACGCTGCTGTCGCTCATCTTGCTTGGCGTCTCATCAGCCTGTAGTGTCACCCTCTCCCCTGGCCGCTCCTCACCCAGACTCAACAGGTGCCCTCTGCCATGTTGTCCTCCAAGTGTGTTTAGATGGCGGTTAGTGGGCGAGGGTGGGTGGTAAGGCCCTGGGGACTGGCTCCGAAACATGTTGACAATCTCATTTTTAGATTCACTCGCATCGCTGGTAGCGCCGTGTTTTAACCTAAAACGGAGTGCCAATGACAACATAAGATTCAGTAGCAGCATCCACTATTCATTTAATGTACTATAATGCTGTTTTCTTACAGCGACGACTTTAAGTGAGAGAATGTGAAACACATATTTTACATCCATTACAAATGAAGTATTTAAAAAGTCGCTATACCAATAACATATTACTCGTCTGCTGACTAGAGGGTGTCGCATCTATTTCTGCTTGCTAAATCAGTGATTACCGATTTGGACTGAATCAGTGTCGCGTACTATGCCTTGGTATTTCATCAAGACAAACCAGCGAATATAAACACCCCTCACATGTCCCGGTGAACCAGATGCCCCACCTTACCATATGTTCGCCACTCAGATAATGATTTACAGCTAGGCAATCCAGCCTGGCTTCATTCCAAGGGTGTCAAGGACAGGAAACAACCAGTATGCACAGAGGAGAAATCAGAATCATCTCCCGAGTCTCTTAGGCGGGAATCACAGTGCATGGATAGGTGAAGGATGTAAATAATTGACTAGAAATTTGCACACAAGCTCCGGAATAAAACCATAAATAGAAGAATGTGTCTGGCTTTATTAAAACATAATGTGCTCTGGAGGTTGGGGAAGCAGATCTCTTGTCTTTGTTCCCTCCCTGTCTGTCACTCTTGCTCCATTCCACCACATCTCTCTCCACTCCTCTCACACATACAAACACTCGGGTTTCTATTCTGCTATCTCTAGCTCACACCCTCTGATTTTTGTTCTTCCATCTCTCTCTCACACACACACACATACACACTCACTCTGAGTTTCGTCCATCTCTCTCTGATTTCTATCCTTCCATCTCTCTTTCTCTCACACTCTGATTTCTATTATTCTATTACTTTCTCTCTCACACTTTCACACACACCCTGATTTCTATTCTCCTATCTCTTTCTCACAGTCATACACACTCTTGATTTCTATTCATCCACCGCCTTCATCTTCCATTCTTCCTTTCTCTTCCATTCATTCTCTTTTTCTCTCTATCCCTTTCTTCCACATCTTTCGCTCGTCTCTCAGTTCCCTCCATCCATCTCCCCCCCTACCCCCGCACCCCTCTCACACACATATTGCTGTTGACAGTCTAACCACGCCACTGTGGTGATAGCTCTGGTACCAAGGGACATGTTAAATAACCCATTTCGGCGAGAAACACAGAGCACAGCCCAGTTGGCAGAAGCTGGTTCTCTCCGTAATCTCCCGAGTCCACAAATACTGATTTTCATCACATTCCTCCAGTCCAGACCTGCTTTGCAAATTCCTTCCAACCTGTGTTCCTACAGCTACCAGAATAAAAAAAAAATCCTAGTCACCAAAATGAATATATCTGCCTCACTGGAAAAAAAAAAAAGTCACAGACAGACAGAAAAAAAGTCCCTGATGGAAAAGTAGTGAAATGGACTGAGGCGTACCACTTGAATTATTCAAGTTTTTAACTTTCCACTTACCTTTTTCTGATCAGCTCAAATGTGAATCCCAGTGTGCAGGGAATTATGTTTCAATTTGGGAGGCTGTTTCGATGGGACACATTAATTTGTGCATCCATTCGTCTGACTGGAGGTGTCTGAGCACGCTCATTACTTATTTACCAGGGTCTTCTGCAGCGGCCATCACTTGTTCAGAGACTCATGTTGAAATATTTAGTCTTGTTAGCCTCAGTTTTAACCCAGGGTGAAGACACCAATTATAGTCAATGTCCTTAATGGGATTTATGTATACAAGTGTACATCATTAATATGCAGTGAACAATAAGGGTCAAATTTCACATGTCCCTAGTGGGCGTAGGGCAGACTATGTTGGTATATGTATCTTGCATTATGATTGAAAGGTGGGTGGAATCGATGCGGTATGGAGTCAGTCCAAACAATAAGACACTTAGCTTTGTCAAAACTAGTAGAGGGAGGAAGGTGCAAAGGTCATTGATTTGATCCATTGTGAGGACCCTTCCTGACAAAGCGCATGCAAAGAGCAGATACATATTTTAAAAAGGGCGAGAAGATGGACCAAAAACTTTATCTGTGGATGTGTAACAAACTCTTAGTGAACCGAGAAGATTTGTTATTCTATATGTTGTTCTATATGTCATGTTAATTTTGTGTAAATTACATATACATTCTGCCTTTAGGGACTTAAGGGATGATATCTGTCTCTCTGTGGTGTCTGTAGTTAGTTTGGCTGGAGAATCCACAATCCTTCATCACCCTTTACTTTCCCCATTTACTGCCTCACCGGCGCAATATCTAATTACCACACCAATTCAAACCTAACTGGATTAATGAGATAATTAGACTGCAAATAAATAAAATCAGGTAGCTGACTGTCTCCCGAGACTTCACAAATAAATAAATAAATAAATAAACTCTCAGGGTCACTTTGACGGGCCCTGGCGGACGAGGCGAGCCGGACCTATTCATCAACCTGAGCTAATGAGAGCAGCACCGGAAGCATAACCAGAGGCGTGCTGCTGCTGCTGCTGCCGCCGCCGCCACTGCGGCCGTCGCTCGGTCCGGCCCCAGCGCGACGTGCTTTTAAAAGGCCGCGGCAACCTACACCCGACCCGCCGCCGCGCACCAGAGCACCTTATGCCTCGGGGGTCAAACAGCCGTTCCGGAGCTTCTATCCTTCAGGAGAGGTCAAGTGAGAGCGTGGCGCCCCAGATAGCGGGTACCCAGACGTGGACCGGAGTGGGCTGCTAGCTTGAGGGGGAAATGTCCGGTGAAATGAACGCAGCGTTAGTAGTGCACCTCAGTGAACACTGCATACATGCGGGGGTAGGGGTGGGGGTGCTTTTCAGTGAATTTGTGTGCCTGTGCATGCACAGTATTTGTTAAGGATTGTGACTGTATGGGATGGGAGTGTGTGTGTGTGTGCAGAGAAGCTTGAGTGAATTAAAAAAAGAGAGATAATCTGTGTTTGCTGAAGGTAGAAGTACATGGCATTGATGCAAGAATTCGTTATCAATGAAATAATGAAATAGCTGGCCTGGCTGGAAAAACCTCTTGTCTGATGTTGAAAATCTTAGTAACTGCTAGTAAATCAACAGCAGTCAGAAGTCTGGAAACAATGAATGGGTGATCAGTGTTTGTTTGTAGGAGATACTAGTAGTGCACACAGGGGCCACTGTGTGTGTGTGTGTGTGTGTGTGTGTGTGTGTGTGTGTGTGTGTGTGTGTGTGTGTGTGTGTGTGTGTGTGTGTGTGTGGAGTTAATTATGTTTGTCTGTAAGGGGTTGGGAGTGTACGTGTAGGAGTGTGTGTGTGTGTGTGTTGGGCTGGGTGAGGAGGATGGTGCATGGGGGGACACGAGGAGAGGCGGTGTGCCAGTAGTGTGCGGCTGGTTACTCGAGGAGTGACCTCACCTCACCTCACCTCAGCCGAACCTCCATTCCTTCAAAGCCAAATCCCAGTGACGAATTAGGACCTGTCATGGTCTTTGGACAATTTCTCAAAGTTTACTGCGTCTCACAACTTTGCTCACCCACTGCTATCCGCCCTGGAATGTACGCCCTTGGGAGTGAGGGAGGGACAGAGATAGATGGAGAGAGAACGTGTGTGTCTCTGTGTGTATGTGTTAGGGAATACTAAACCGACATGTCCGGTTCTCCAAACTCTTTTTTTTTCTTCTTCAGCTTCTTGTTCCTCAGTATTAGTATTCAGACCCCCAATAACACTGGTCTCAGCTGCATGACCCAACAGTATCCCCACAGTCTCAAGACAGCCTGGCTGACCGCTTGTCCATCTCATCACGCCATGTGTTGTTGTTTCTTCCCCTCTGCCCGCCCGCTCCCACAGACCCCAACGCCCTCGCCCAGCACGGACCGGACCACGCGTTGATCGGCGGCGTCGTGGCGGTGGTGGTCTTCATCACGCTCTGCTTCATCATCGTCCTGGGCCGCTACCTGGCCCGGCATAAAGGTAGGGACCTCACGCTCTCAGCAGGGCCTGGCTACAGCCGCATCAAAAAAACCACATAGCACAAGCATGGAGAGAGAGTGAAAAAAAATGCTAGCATGCCTTTGTAAGCCAGATGCCAGTGCCTGTGTGTTGACGTGTCTGTCACCTGTGGGACTGTGTGGACAGGGACATACTTAACCAATGAGGCGAAGGGAGCCGAGGACGCGCCCGATGCAGACACGGCCATCATCAATGCCGAGGGAAACCACGCACATGCAGAGGAAAAGAAAGAGTACTTCATTTAAGACCTCTGTTTTTTTTTTGCCTCTCTTTTTCTTACCGTCTTTACTATCAGTGGCAACACATGAATGGGGTTGAGGAGGCCAGAGGAGAGGACTCCATTTTGACACGAGTCCGACTGAAGTGCTGGCATTTTTTTTTCTTCTCTTCTGTCATCCCTGCACACAGAAAAAAAACAAACAAAACAAAACTAAAAGAAAAAAAAACTAACAAAAAAAATAAAAAGAAAGAGAAAAAAAACATATCCACTTTCGTTTGAAAAAGAGGCCACTTTTTACAAGCCACTTGCTGCAGAAAAATGATGCCTTTTTTGTATTGCTACAAACTGTCAAATTGAATTAAAACAACCCATACACTCATGTCAACCCTGCTCCCCCACCCTCCCCAAAACCTAATGTTCTCAAGAACATCAAAGTTAACACAAATCCATATATATCTGTTGGAATCTGGTTTCATCGCAGTGCCAATATATATATAAATATATATATACAGACATGTGTTTTGTATTTTCGTGTCTTAAACTCTAGAAATTAATTATTTTCACCAGAATATCATTTTCTCTGTTACCCTCACAGTATCTGTTATATACTTTTTGCAGATATTTCCAGGAAGCGGCAAGAAATGTGGTTCATCTCAAGTCGGAAAACCTTGGCTTTGCCAATAATTACGCTTTAAGAGAAGAATATGTAAAATGCATTAATGTTTTGAATGTGAATCACATGTAATGTTTAATGTGTTTTTTCATTATTATAATTATTATAATTATTTAAAATGTTACATTGTGGCATTGGATGTAACTCAGAGTGTACAACTGAGTGTACGCGAGTACGGAGTGAGAAAATGGACATTTGTTGTACATAAATGGACACCAAATAATGCTTACATGAATAAAAAAAAAAAATAGCAAAGGAAAAAATGTCAAGCACAACTAAATTAATAAGTGTTACGTAGTGAAATTATACATTTGAGAATTCATTTGAAAATATTTCAAAGTATTTAATTTCCACCGGTCATTTCTGTCTGTATATTCCTGCACTGTTGAGTTTATGCCTTTTGCCCTCTCTTAAAACTATTTGAATATAAAAGCACAAAGTAGAAGAAAGTACACATTGTGAGACAGTCTCAGGATTCCAACTGAGTGAAGTTCTGTTCTTGTTTTTCTTTCTTTTTTTCATATTGCTGAACTTCCTGTTGAAGTGTACTTTTGACCAATTATAAAGAATGAGAGATCAAAAATGTGAAAAAAAAAAACTTTTCATGGGTCATACCTTCCAACATATCAAGTGGAAAACATTAACTGAGTGGAACAATTGTTTTGTTTACGGTACTTCTGCCTCCCCCCTTGTTAATACTGCTGTACATTATTTTGCTAATGTGATACATGGTGAAAAATATTGTTCTGATATGGGGTCCCATATGTATTAAGATTTGTATATTAGACAATATAGCTATTTAAAGTGTTCCATACATCTTTTGAATTTCACATCAACAAGGAGCAAGTGTTTCAACACAAGGCATGTAAATACTGTGTAACTATTAAATTCAGTCAAACATAATGTAGATTGTTGCTTTGCTTATCTTTTGTTTCCATAGTTTACCGACATACTGATTAAATTGGAATATGTTATTAGAATTACAGAGTAAGGAAATATGTGAACAAATAAGTACTGAGGAATTATTACTATTATTATTATTATTATTATTATAATTATCATTATTATTATGATTATTATTATTACTACTACTACTACTACTATTATACAGAATAATATCAGTACAACAATCACCATTATTGCCTTTGTGTTCATAACAGAACTATCGACCCCACTGAATCACTAGTGAGGTCAGGCTATCCCTTCAACGTCACACTTTGGAAACATTGATAATGTTCATACTTAATTTCTAGGATAGCGTACTTTGAGACATTTTTCTACATTTGCTTTGCTGACTTGTTTTGCTTCTTTGGGACAAAAATGTGAAAGGTTTGCTTTTTTTCCAGTATTAAATATACATTTTTCAAACGATGCCTCTCTGTAAGAAAAGGGAAAAGTGAGGAAGTGAGTAAAATATGCACAACCGCCTGTCTGTTCTCCTTCTTTGATACTGGTGCTGGTGACTGTACAAGCTTTGTATACTGCTCATATACTGTAATCTGTCTTCATTAAGATATCCATTGATAATATCTTTGTCAAATACTGTGTGTTCTTGTCAAATGTTTTCTTCTGCTACACTGAGAACGATTGTTTTTGATTTGTTATGATTGGAGAAAAAGAGCATCACTATTTAATTCAGAAACTGACACAAGAATGAGGTTGTGAAAGAGCCCAAATGGTTTGATTGGAGACATTATGTAAACTAACTGGACATGTACTGAAATGTACTGATTGTGTACGTGTACGTTAAGTTTCCAGTGTTAAGAGCGAAAGTGCACATATCAGTTAACTCATAATCAGCTCATATAAATCAGATCATGCATTACTACGTTCATGATCATAAGATTTTATAGAGAACTATGAGCTGACCAACTGGTCATCAATATATGTCACTTATACTTTAAAACAAATGTTTACATTAATTCTATATACTGTACATCAGGAAGCCAAACCACACACTGACTGCATTTATATCCCTGTATGGTGGATCACTGTGATGTCTCATATCAGCCTCTACTGGTTGTATAGAACTCACACACAGTCTTAAAGCTTGAAGCTATATCATGTTTTTTTTCTCTCCAATATTTACCTTTCAGATAGCCTTCCCACACTACAACACAGGCTTCTTTGGACTTTGTACATATTGTATTGGATGTGAGCATTTGCTGTATTTAAACTTTTGATGTACTGGAAATGACAGAATTTTCTTGTAAAGAAATGAGTGTCATCCCAAACCTGGCAGAACACAGACAGCAGTAAGGAGAGTATTTGTTAGCTGTATGGAACGTACCCAACCACCTGGCAAGCAAACCAGCCAACACCAATAGAAACAATTCTCCTTAATTAAAATTTAGGGCACCCTCAATTTGTGAAGAATTCATACAGCATTACGACTACCTTTGTTTACAGATATATGATATATGGGATATCAATAGTGTGACATCTGCTTTTAAATATTGCTGCCACCTACAGATGGAACATATTTCTGAATAAAAGCACTGTAAATCTCATGAATATTAAGGATAGATTTTAGTGTCTGAAACCAGACTAAATTTTCAGTAGGAGGCTCCAGTCAATTTCATGCTTCTTTTTGTATCTGCAGCCAGTCATTGAGTTACTAATACACATTTTCCAAACAGTATTTAGTCAATAACCTCGTTCGCATAAAATGTGTTGTGCATACTCTCAGCTAAGATGAGCAACACTGTTTGTCCATCTTAATTACCATTCGCTTACACTGTACGTGCTGTGAAATGTTTCCCCCTTTCGCTGAAATGTTAAATTAGTGAAGTGGAAGACATCGTAATGAGTTATAGATGAATATCTTTTTCCTGCTATTTACAATATAAACATGTTCCTACCTTGTCAAGTAGTTAAGTCAATAGAAGATTTGTCATAATCTTAAACAGACCAAATAAATCCCTCTTCTTTATACATCTTGAGCATGATAATTGTGTTAAATAATCTATGGTGTGCACCAACTGGGATCTTGAGGGGGTGAGGGGAAAAAAAGTCCTTTGAAGATAAATCAGACATTGTAGGGGGAAAAATGAGGATAACATGCCTCTGACCTGAAAAACCATTTTAGGAGCAGAGATTGTGTGCTTAAGAGAAACCATGTTACATTGTCTTTGGTGGGTCCTGAGGCTGAGACCCATCTCCATAGCTGCCTACACCTGAGGGACTTCGACGAGTTCACAAATCAAGGCCTCCGTGCTCTTGAAGTTTACACTGGGCGGTTGAGGAGGGCGTTGTTGTGGGGGTAGGGGTAGGGGTGGGGGTGGTAGGGATTATTCTTATGACCTCTGACAGCCCAGGCTTTGCAAAGAGCCGTGCACCTGAGAGGTTGGCTTATTTCTGTCTAATCAATGGAAGCGTACTGAGGTCAATGGCATCAGAGGGGGATGGCACGGCGATGTTTGCAAATGAAGCACATGAACACACCTTCATCCAGCTGCGCTCCTCTGGGCGCACTTTTCCACCCCCTGTAAATCACTCGTGTCAGCGCTTGTAGTCGTGATTTGTTTAGTCGGCAAATCCTGATGACATTAACATGCCCCGATTCCCCAGAGCGTGGGGTAATAAGGCAGGATAGTTACACGGGCAGAGGATAGGTGTGGGCACCACGCTGTGATGCGGTAATGAAACCCCCGCCAAGGCTGTAGCACAGAGCGGTTCCAGCCCGTGTGTAGTAGTCACACATAAATACATCTTAGCGAGGACGACTCGGGTGGAGACAAGAGTGGATGAGGGGCTTGTGAATATCATCCCTGCGAGCAGTCTGATGAAAGCGAGGGCTTTGTGTGCGTCAGCGAGAATAATTACTGCTCTCATCTTTTCCGAGAGCCAAGGCCTGGTTCATGATCCAACCAGTGTGGGTTATTGCTTGGAGAGTCGAGTCGAGTTGCTCGTGGGCCATCTCTCTTGGCTTGCTGTTTCTCCTGCAGTCAGTGGGAAACTCAAAAATGAGGGCCTGCATGTCATAGCCAGCGTCTCCCCATATTGATGCCATATCAGACAGACGTAACGTATGACACTGCTAAACATACAGCCACTTTGCAGTTAGCTTTTCATTTCTTGACGTATATACAATTCCGGCAAAAAAAAGGATGGCCGCTCATTGGAAGGCCTGCTTGCCATTCTGAGGGTCACACAAACTAACCGGCTATTGATCTACTCTGCGAGCTGGTCTAAGCGCGTCTCATTTGGCATCCACGATCGTCTGTAGTGCTTTTGTCTTTTGTTTATTCGAGTCAGTCGTAATTATTCAGGCTTGATGCATCTAAAAAAATGCGCGTCTCTCCTGAGGCTGTTCCAGGTTAATTAAAAATTCACCATAAGCAGAGGGCCTGAAGCTCGCTTGAAAAGAAGACTCCTCCGAACGACCACAAGGGAGGAAGTGAAACACGGAAAAAAGTGAGCGAAATTAATAAATAAATCGATGAATAAAGCGGAGGACCTGTGGCATGGGCTGTAGCATCACAGAGGGGAAAAAAGGTGCGCCATCTGTTTGTAGCTGTGCATCTAACCATTTTTTCCTATTGCAATCACTGGAGACTTAATTAAAATGAAATTGTCTCTCCTCGGGTTAAAAAAAAGGAATGATTCATGGCGATTATGACTGAGCACAGACTCCGACTCAGAGTGCTCCAGGACCACCAAAGATGGGATCGCTCCCACTTCATAATTGATGTCAAGCACACCAAAATGTGATCAACTAAAAACGGGCCAGCAGTGTCAAGGCTGCAAAAACGGCAGGGGGGCATCATCGTTTTTTTTGTAAAAAGGTCTGCCCGTTTTCAGAGGCTTCCTTCCACTTCACGGACCATCTTTTTTTCTCTCTCTGCATACTTTCTTTATTCAAAAGAAAAGGGGTAAAAAAAAAAAGAACAGAAAACTCTAGAAGCGCGATAAGGCCTTGTGAACGTCGGAGGAGGAAGAAAAGTGAATGGCTCACCAAGAGCATTCGTCGTGACATCGCATCATCTTTTTGATGCCGACCGGCGCGGCGTGATGGCCGGCCCGAGGGATTAGCGCCAGCAGACAGCGGAGTCAGACCGCACTGATTAAGCACTTGAGAGGAGAGGCTGAAAATGACTAATCCACACATATTTAGTATTCATGGAACAGGGGCAGGCCTACGAGAGATCACCTTGACAGGTCAGCTTAAAAAAAAAAAAAAAAAAAAAGAAACGAATCGAGCTGGGGGAGGAGGGGAGGAGGGTTAGAGTCCCACGAGTGGCTCTGGGGCCAAGTCGAATAATTATAACTTTAAAAGATAACTGATTGAGTTTTCAGACGGGTGATAAGAATCTAGTTCATTTGAGTGTAATTGAAAATAACCAATATACTCCATTAAGGGCAGTTAATTACACTTCCAAGAGCTTTCAAGTGTGTGCCTATGTGTGTGTGTGTGTGTGTGTGTGTGTGTATGTATGTGTGTCTGTGTGTGTGTTTGCGGGGGAGGGGGGGTAAACTTTAAAAAGCGCTTTATCATTTTAATAAGCCAACAGAATGACTGCTACTACCATCTGCACAGCGGGAGGAGGGGCCCATTTATCTCTTGGGCCACACAACACTAATTTATATGCCAGCGCTGTAACTAGGCAGAATGGGTCCAGCGTTCGGACGGAGACTAACAAACACAGGCGGCACAGGAGTCGAGAAAAAAGTAAGAATAGCCTTTTTATCTTCGCAAGATTCACGGCATTCTCTCGCCAAAGAAACGTAATGCATATTAAAAGAATCGCACGGTTGCAGCGGCACCACTGTTCCGTTTTTATGTCGAAGGCGAGAAGATAAGATGGGAGAGACCTCTGCGCACCCAGCACATTAATAATATTCCGCATTAATGACGGATATATCTCATGCAAAGTGTAAGCAATTCTTACATGTAATATTAATCAGTTTTGAAAATGTCATGGAAATAGATGAAAAGTGGAGATATCGTTTTCAAGGCCTTCATGGAAAAATAATTGCATGTCTGCGTAGCTGTGTGTGTGTGTGTGTGTGTGTGATATTGTTCACAAGGCAGTCTGAATTCCAGAGGAAGAAAGTTCTGCATACATGCGCTTTTTCAAGGATGATGAAAACATAAATCACTTCAAGTGCAAACAGCAGCGACTGGATGCCAGAAAACCATAAGAACGTGATGAAATCCCTGTGTTTACCAACCTTGCCATGACCTTAATAACTAAGTCAATTATATGCATCAAACACCCCAATAACGACAAAGAATTAGGCTACCACGCAAACACCAAAGCCTTGTACACACTTCTAAAAAAAGTATAATAAGAAGGAAATAAAATAGAAATAATAAATCCTTTGTTGGCAGAGAAAGAGAATTACTAGATAAATCTAACAAGAGGCTGAACCGTGGACTGGCTGGCTCAGACAGGCTGCGGCAGCTCTTCAGAGAATACACAAACAAGAGAACTTATTTTATTTTTCAACTAAAAATGCTATCTGTCCTAACAATGTCAGTCCAGAGTGGAGCCTCCTGTGCATTTCTCCAGACAGCTTCGGAGGATCTCGTCACGGAGCTTTTGCTTTCTATTTACACAGAGGCTCTTGATGTTACACTATAACATGACCCATCTCCTAGATAGCCACACATACAACACAGCGAGCCTAAATATACACACACACAATCTTAAAGAAGACTGCATCATAGAATTTCTTAAAATATTTTCATTGCATTCCCCCACCCCACAGACACACACACACACACACACAGAGACACAGACACAGACACACACGCAGTAGCCTTTACACACCAGACAAATGAAACCGAAAAAGTTTTCAGGAGTTACAACTTACAACTGTTAATTTCCATTTATTGATTTTGTAAACACTCTTATCAAGAGTAACTGGAATGCATTTCTAATTAAAAGTGAAAGGGGGCTGTTGTGTTTGTGCAGCATGCCTGGGCCTTAGCTCATGCATTTTCAATCTAAAACGCGCTGGCGTCTGCATGCAAAATGGGCACGGGAAGGCCGGAGACGTTTGGGGGCGGGGGGGGGGGGGGTTGGTACACGCGTCGGGGAGATAGGATGGGCACATGCTCAGCCATGCATCGGGCATATATAGAGAGGCTATGCGAAGCCGATACCAGCACAATGGGTTGTGTGATGGTGGTGGTGATTTCTTTTTTTATTTTGTGGGGGGGAGGGGGAGGGGGTGCATGAAGGCGCCCCATAATCTGCACTTTGGTCCAAGAGTTCAGCGGCAGTAAACACAAGAAATGGGGTGGGGGGGGTAGGGGAGCCAGGGGAAACCTGAATTAATTTGATGTTCTGTATTAATTTTTTCTCCACTTGACAAGTCATACATGTCTAGTTGGCTGCTGCAGTGATTTTTCTTTTCTTTTCTTTTTTTTTAAATTTGCAAACTATTATCAAATTGTTCCACCTCTAAGGCAGAGACATGATAAACTTTGGCAACAAAGTAGGCTAGATTGGTAATTTGACAGATGATAATGGCTTCACCTTGCTGTCAAATGCCGTTGATGCAGTTAATCTCAACACCTCCTGTATAGATGTAAACCTTCCTTAGAGCCTGTCTGTGCAAAGAGCTTACTGGTCAAATGTGGAAATCTACTAGCCAACTAGCTGAAGATCAATGGGTTGCTTTTCCTTTGAATTTTAACTTCAAAACCAAAAAAATACATAACCTAATGAAAATGTGGATTAAAATGAAAATGTAATTATGGATGGAATTATGTACTATGTAATCAAAATGTTAGTAACCTCGATAACTCTAATAAAGCACAATGACATGAGTGAGCTTAGCATATTCAGCACATGTTGTTTTTTTTTATGTTTGTAGCAACATGCAATTCTGCATGAGAAGAACAAATGTGCACCTGACACAGATTAGCATAATCCATTCGATTCATAGCAATGCACACAATGTAAGTTAAGACGCACTAACAGAGCCTTGTAGTGAAGGATTGCACAAACATGACGCTGAGAAATTCAAATGGGTTTAAATGAAGCAGGTATGCAAAGGGCAGTGCATCATTAACATCGAAGAATTCCTTATTTGCATCAGAAACAGGCCATTAACAACATGCATCGAGTACAGTAATAACTAGTCTGTATTAATCTGTGGTGTGATACTGGAAAAACTCTATCCAGTATCAGCCTCTTTTTTTCCCTCCAAAATGTGATGTCCCTGACATCTAACCCAACTCAAATGAATGCATAGTACAGTATAAATGCTAGCGGGGTCAAAGGTCTTTTTTATCTTGTTAATGTTCAGTCAGTTCATTTAATGCCAAAGTGATTGCATATATTGCATAATTCCTATGAAAAGAGAGCAAGATTTTATCTTTGTACTCCCACCCCGAGTCAGAAAGTCAGAAAAAAAGCAGACAAACCACCCGTGGAGAGTAGAGAGAGGGAGGAGAAGAAAAAAAAAAAGTCCAGAAAAGACAGACAGTCCACCTGGGTCCACCATCAGGGTGTGGCGGTGTGGTCCCTGAGGAGGCCGTCGCCCGTCCGCTCCTCCCTCGACTCCTCGTTCTCGCCTGGCATGGCAGGCTCCACCTGCGGGCATGGGGTCGCCGCCTCCACCTCGGAGGGCTCTTTGGTGGCGCTGCCACCGCCACAGCCGCTACTGCCGCTGCCGCCACCGCTGCTCCCACCGTCGCCGTCGGGCGCCGGGACGTCCCGCTCCTGGCCTGCCAGGCTGGGCGACGCCATGGGGGTGAGGAGGACCGAGGAGGGGGAGTTGGGGGACAGGTGCTGGGCCAGGAGCTGCAGCTGGTCGGGCTGCGGGCCGGCCTCGCCACACACGGCCTGGCACAGGCCCGAGAGGCCCTGCAGCGTCTGGCCCATGCTCAGCTTCAGGTGGCTCCTCTCCTGCAGCAGCTTGTCCTTTTGACCTCGCTGTCGGACAGAGGAAAGAGGGTGGGGTGGGGTGGGGGGGGTGGGCGTTGGAGGGGAGAGACGCAAAGCCATTAGGAAGCCATTAGCCGCAATCTCACATGGGCACTAATGGCCATTAAAGGAAACAGTGAGCCTGGCAGCCAAAAAGGATGAGGAAGAAGGGAGTGGGGGGGTCTGCCACAGGTCACAAACTTGAAACTTAGAGTAGTGTTGAGTGCTAGCCACATCCTCAGCCAGGACAGAAAAGAAACATTAGCCACATCTAGTGTTGGCAGTAATATCCACCAATTGCACCATCAAGTGCTGGCAAGATGCTGGGACAGAAAAAAAAACTGAATTGCAAACACAAACGGGCTTGACCAGACACACAGCTCCGCTGTAAGTAAACGAATAAGAAAACTGATTCAGAGAGACAGAATAGTTTGACAGACACAGACATACAGCTGAAATAATTAAACAAACATAAAAACTGAGTCTGGTCTGTTTGTTGCCATAGAACATGTTCCATGAAATTATTCACAATATAATTAAAATATGGGTGTTTCTGTTTAAACTCTCAATACTACTTTCAAATAAGTAACTGCACTGGGTAAACCCAATCTGATTAGATTTCGCCCTGCAGCTGAGGGTGGAAACTTGCACATATTATATTATCTCTCCTGCTTCCGTTTGTGGGGACCAATCACAAAATGGCTTATACACCTGCTGTACCCAGATTGTTGGTCTGATTGGTTGAGGGACTATCCAAGTGTACAATTGAACTATGCTCAATGATCATACCTCTTGTGCAGTAGAAATACAATGCAGACTAATGTTCGATATCAAAAGATTGAGCTTGGTCTGGTGATAGCCAGGCTAATAAGTAACAATTATTTTGTTCAACTTTTCCCCATATGAAATCCAACCAGAAATCGATTGGTCGGTCAATACTAAAGTAGAAAGAAGCAAAGAAAAGTCAGGGGAACATTTTCAAATTCCTTGTAGATATAACACTGACGTGGCTCTACAGTCCCTGATTTTAAGAAAGGGGAAAGAGATTTCGGATCCAAAAAAGCCTCAGCCATAGCTGTAATACAAACACAATAAATTGCACTGAAACCGCTGTGCTGTAAAGGGCTCCATAATGCTGCATTTAACCTTGAAGAAAGAAGTACCTGGCCAATACAGGCTGACTGTGCCCGAGGTAATGCCTTCAACATAAAGCCCAAAGGGTGAAAACTCAACTGCCAGTCAAAAGATGGCATTGGCTTTCACTAATGCACTTTTAGCACCAGCCTTCTCAGCTGAAACGGGCGGAAGGAAATCTACTCACACTCTCAGTGCCAACTGTTAAGTTAAGTGAACGTGTAGAGTGCAAGCACTTTGTACTCTTTTGATTTAATTAGTCATGACTACAGACTGGGAGAATCAGTGTTTTTGTCTGGGGTATTACATTTAAAAAAAAAAAAAAAGTCAGGGCTTGGAACATTCAAGCATAGAGACATCAAAGAGACCTGTCCCAACATTAGCACAGATGCACAGTGCGCACTTGCATTAGAATCGACATACCAGTTTCTTAATCTCGCACTCGAGCTTCCGAACGCAGTCCAGCTTCCTCTTTCGGGACCGCTGGGCGGCCACGCGGTTCTTGCTCCGGCGACGGACGTCGTGGACAAACTCAAGCTGTTCCTGGGTCAGGTTCTGTTGCCGTAGCATCTGCTGGAACGCGCTGCGGGTCATGGCGGGGATCTGCTCCACCGGGAAGGGCAGCTGAATCTGGATCAGAGGCAGACACAACATGGCAGCCGACTGACACAAGTGGGTGACCCCTGGAGCTGAACTCATCATACAGGCCATCAATCAAGCTCATATAGCCTGGCAGAGAGGAGCTTGCCAAGTGAGTGCAGTCTCCTGCAGCCAGGGGCATAGGTGAACCGATGTCTAAAACGGATCTGAAAAGAATCAATTCCAGCAACTGCCCAACGCATCATTAAATGTGCCAAGGAGTAGCTCGTCTGAAGTACGCGGACGCAATCGTGATTAGCAAACTGGAGGAGTTTGTGTTTTTGTTCTTAAAGAATTACACCACACACTTTTGAGCAGATGTTAAAAGCAACGTTTTTTTCTGGGCATTCTATGCCTCTGGTTTTCCGTTGCAGACCATTAATTTCATCTGACTCTGCCAACAACAACAACAACAACAACAGTCACTGTTTCAATTCAGAAGGAGGTTCAACAGTCATAAGGTGGATGGCAATTACCCTCACTTGCAGATGGCAGTGGCACCTGTTAATGACTGCATCAAATCTCACGTTTGGAGGAAAAAATATCTTCATAAAAATATATTGCACTTTGTATTTTGCATATTTTGCGTAATGTTTTGGTAGGTCTTACTGCTAGAAACAGAAACAAGAATACAAATATTGTAGTTTTATTCCATGCAAACTCGAAGGGAAAGTTCTTTATTCCAGTTCAGTTGGCACAGGATGACCCAATAAGAAGAGAACTGATCAGAAAACTTGAGGCCAACATGAATCACCAAAGACTAAGACAAACTCACCTTCCCTACCACATTTAACAAGATAACTACCCGATGCTGCTGCGAATCACACTTTAAGCTTGTTGATGTGCAGGACAACACATACACACAGAGAGAAACCCTACAAGTGCACTATGTTGTATTATATGTAAATGAGCCAAAGCTTCACTTGCTATCAAAAGAGTCCCAATGCTACGCCTATGGTAAAGTCGCAGAGAATTGAGCAGTGTTTACAAGCTCAAAAATTAATTTCTATTATGCAAAGACTAAACTTTTGGTGACAATTTACATAGGCTACAACCTTCATGTAATGCTTCATTTGCAAAGCTAAACTGCAAACAACCCAGTTGTGAATAATAGACTTCCTAACAGTGTGCTGTAACAGTATATTAGCCAACTGGAGCTATGCATGGCAAACGTAACAGCCTTTATCAAAATAATTATGGTAGATGTGTACATTTTATCTCAAAAGAGTCTAACCAATTACCTTGATGTTAGCACCTTACACTACAAGCCGAGAACAAATCAGATAAAACATGCACGTGTGTGTGTGTGTGGGGGGGGGGGGGTACGGTATAAAACAAATCGTAAATCAAGACAAACTCACTCAAATGAGAGAGAGAGGGAGGGAGGGAGTGGGAGAGAGAGAGAGAAGAGGCCCAAGGGGGAAAAAAAGGCCTCACCAAGCGCAATCAGAGAACAGGAGGAGAGAAAACAAAGAATTGTCTCAATCCAGTAAGAGCTCTGCTTTATCACCCAAATCCATCATCTGCGTACGCCAGGCACAGACCAATAACAATGCGGCTGGCCTGTAATTACATGCAGATTCACAGGATGTCTAGAATGAGGTTCTTGATCTACAACTATGCAGATACTTTAGCTTGCAATAAAAGTATGATCAGACTGCTGCCTGCATCACAGGGATCAATGTACCGGTAAGACCAAATATGAATATGCTACATTAATAATACATTTCACAGATTCACAGAATTTGGGAATACCCACCATGAGGTAAAAGCTAGGTGATAAGAAGTATAATTAATTCATTAGTTAATTAGTTAGGCTGTGGCCAGGCCACCCCGTGTGGGGGTAACCTAATTATGAAACAAAACAATGACTGTGAGTCCAAAGATCAGAGAGGGTTCTTCTGATCAGATGCCATTTGACTCCTTGGCCAGACGCTTGGGTGAATATTGTGGATTTCAGTATTTCCTGCCTTACACTGCTATGCAAGATCCATCACTAGTCCTAATCCTAGAGGCCTCTGTGTGTGTGTGTGTGTGTGTGTGTGTGTGTGTGTGTGTGTGTGTGTGTGTGTGCTGTTCTAGACCTGTCTCTAGTCCTAATCCAATAAATAAATAAATAATAAATAAATAAATAGGAATCTACGGTAGCCAGTGCATCCCTCCTCAGGGGTGACTGAGTGGACACCTGAGTTGACACGCTGAGAAAAAAAAACACTCACCTCCTCTGCCCGCTCCCGACGCCCCTCCCTCTCCCCCTCCGTGTCTGAGTGCAGGTCGTCCTCCGAGTTGATTGGGGACATGCAGGGGCTCGGGCTCATCTCCTGCTGCGGCAGGTTGGAGCAGTCCACCACCGGCGTCTGGGCCTCCTCCGACCCCAGGTTCCTCAGGAAGGGGCACTCGCCGGTGGTCGAGCTGAGATCCAGGTGCTTGAGCCAGTGGAAGTCGGCAGCGGCGCTGGCGTTCTCCGACGCGGACTGCTCCACCACTTCGTCCAGGGGCATGGGCTCGGACAAGGAAGTGCCCAAGTCGCACCAGAAGCCCTTGGCCAGGTGCTCGGCCACCTCCCTCTCGACGCTGCTCCGATTTCCAGACGTTTTCATGGAGGGGATACAGGACGGCGTGTGGCCAGCAGTGTCGAAACTGAGGTCAGACTCTGCGTCGGTGCTGCCCACAACGCTCCCTGGCTCTATGAGCTCGGGCGAGTTCAGCTGGCACAGCCGCTGGCTACTTTGGTTGGGGGTCCTTGCTGTTACCATAGCTGGGTCTGGGGGTGGACTGCATGCCTCAGGCATGCCGATTTGACCAGAGAGGGGAGACTGAGATTGCTGGTCCAGAATGGGACAGGTCTCCATGGAAACATCATCCGGGCAGCCACTGCTGGCAAGATCTAGCATAGCCTCGTCTGCCATGGAGTCTCCGACGTCGCCACTCGAGCCCACCATCTTCAGGAAGGGGCACACTTGCTCTGGCGCTGTGGATAATGAGGGCTGCAGCTCAGGGCCACAGTTTTGCAGGCAGAACTGGTCTTGGCCATGGGCCTCTGGGAATGCAGGGCTCTTTGGTGAGGGGAAGCCCAGGGTTAAATTCTCCTCTGGTAACATAGAGGTGCTGGGCTGTGAGGGCTGACCAACAAGGCAGGGGTCTAGGCACTGGCCTGCAATGCCTACGCGGTCCTGCGTTGTGGTCTGGGATATGTCCTGTGTTGTGTTTGGGGATATGGCCTGTGCTATGGTCTGGGATATGGCCTCTGATGCGTTCGGGAATATGTCCTGCGTTGTGTTGGGGGATATGTCATGCGTTGTGTTCGGGGATATGTCTATGGACACATCACCCGGGACCAGGTCTTGGCCGGATGTGGTTGTGTCATTACATTGATGCCCTTTGTCACCACAGGACTTCCTTTTGGCTTTTTCAGCATCTGTTGTGACACAGGCATCCTTGTGGAATTTGGGAATGAGAAACTCAAAACAGGATTGGTCCAGGTTATGAAAGCCCAAGAATGTTGCACATCGATGGATCTCTAAAATGTTGTCTTTGGTGAAGAGAAGCTTTGCTGTGTAGGCAAACTGCAGCAGTGGTTCAAAGCCTTCCACGGTCACCTACAAGTCATACAAAAGGCGATAATTTATTGTGAGCAGTACATCCTGATACCATAAGCATGGAATGTCCGTATGTCCCCTATCACTATCTATTCTGTCTTCACATTGTTTATCCTGTCTTCACATTGTTTATCCTATTTCCATGTAAATAGTCAGATGCAATTACTTGCACACACAATTAAAATGCAAATAGACTTGTATACATATACTTTTTCCCCCAGAAAAGCAGGAGGCATATTGTTATTAAAGTCAAACTCTGGAAAACGTACATTGTCAGGAAGAGTGATGACTCGATTCTGACTGGCGTGGACCAGGAATCTGGAATGGAAGAAGTCACTGCAAGAGGCCAGCACTGAAGAATGCGCTCGGTAACTTTGACTTTCCACGAGAACGGTCACATCACACAGCACGTCGTTCTGTCGCTGCTCATCCAGGGAGCGGAGGACATGGGAACTGTGAACTGCAGACTGGAAAGTGAAAACGGACGTCCGGTGGCCATCCACAGACATGATGCCTGGTACTGGCTACAGGAAGGGAATGGGTGCATTTTAATAGTGTGCGTGAACTCCTTGCACAAAGACTCATTGTATGACCATGAGATGCATTCGATGCATAGTTAATGTAAAGTAGCCTAATGTCTGTAGGCTACTTCTACATGTTCAACATACATTGGTGGTGATTGTCAACATTTTGTCACGTAGGCTACGCTAGTTAGATCGAAGTATTTTTATGATATTAATATGCACAACTCAATTCAGCACAACTTTGAAATACATGTTTATATTATTGAAGACATAAACGCTTTACCAAGGCTAACCTAAGCTATTCTTGAAACTCTAACACTTTGAGCCCGTGGCTGGTTCGGAAGTGTGATACTACTAGCAACCAACTAACTAGTTCTGTCAGTGTCATGCTCATCAGTAGCCGTGTACAGTAACGTTATGTCATTTCGGAAGTCCGTGTTGGAGACCGACATACTTGAGGAAAGTGAAAAGACAGCATGCTAGCCCATTTATTTACGCATAGACTTAAATGTTATCATTAACAACTCTGTCTAAGTTACGCAGGATAGGTAGTTACCCAGTAAACCTTGACAATTTAGCATTATCGGTTACAGGTGGTTATTAGCACCGCCCTAATCGAATTTTGTTTTGTTTGGATGTAACGTTAACGTTATTTACACAAGACAGGGCCGGGGTGATTGAACCTCGTCAAACATACTTCTGCTATCCAAGTTACACTTATTGAAAACATGTAATCTTGCAATGCAAGTCTCTTGACACCACACACCGACTGTTTGCATTTGTTGTTGAATAACGTTATCCTGGAATAGCTAACTAGCATCTGGCTAGCGATAGCTAGCTCTGGAATTCAGCTGGTGATGCTATGGCTTCTCAAGGCTTTTCATAAAACGAGCGTTGTGTCAAGCTTTTATCAGAACAAGGGACACTGTTCTTTCTGTGCTCTTGTTAGATTAAATCGAACAACATCGTTAGAATTTAATAGTAGACTAGTTGCTGAAAATCTTGGAAGATATCTTCCATTTCAAGAGGTGGTAAATATGTGTCTGTCTAGCTAGCTCTCTATCGTTAGCTAATTTTGTCATATTCCAAAATTGAGCTTCCTGCTCACCTACCGTAACACACAGTAGGGATTTCCTGTGTGAAAATGAAGTGTGATGTCATGAGTAAAACAACACTAACCTGTCATATCACCTTGAAGACAATGTGTCAAATCTATTCATTTTCCTGCAGTCTCTCATAACTGTTCCGAGTTAAATGCTGACAGGCACGTAATCATGTGATATTTGGGAAAGTTCTGCCAGCCATTCGTATGTTGCAAGCCTGGACTACTGTGAGGCTGCGCAAAGTATATACTGCGCATGTACCATTTCAACTAGTCAGTCTCTCATAAAATGAATAAATACTGGTCAGTAAATAAATTAATAAAAATAACCAATAAAACCGAAAAGTCGCCTACTGCATTTTCTAAACGGACTAGTCCACCTATGTCAACAATATAATCGTAGTCACATATTTGTACTTTTTTTAATCCAATAAGTATACTCATTAAAAGCAGGATACCATGATTATGATTAATAACTGTTTTATTAGACTTGCATTCTGCCAAAAGAACCATATAAAATACAACTTACATATAAATATTCCATACAAATGTATACGCTCTCATAGATCTATCTTGTTGTTCCAAATGAGGCTTTAGTTGTACTCTTCACAACCACAGTAATGTTTCTGAGGACAGGCTGTAGAGAGTTGGAAAGCATTCTGGGCAACATCTTTCAAGAGCAGATGTGGCAAACACACAATGCCTTATGGCTTTTATTGTATTTCCAAGAAAAAAGGACCAAGGCCTGCAACTAAATTAGCACTGGTGGTTATTGTCATTTCTTGATAAAGCGATGTAGTCTGTGCGCAGATTCCAGGGATATTTAAGGCCATTAAGGACACAACACCCCACCTGCCTGCCTCACTCCTCATAGGTACTCTACACAAGTGCTCACTTGGTGGCAGAGGTGCTTGCTGAATCTACTGTTCTGTGAAAACAAATTAAAGGTTTGAATTGATAATACCCAACGTGGCAGCAGGAAACTCCCTTGCGAAGTAAAGGCTAAACAGAACAATCTGGTATTTTTACCTATAGAACAGAACCTCTGCTCGAAAAAAAGACCACTGGTGTAGCCTGACTGTTGTTCTTTTGTCCCCAGGCCAGTTTTCGTTGGGATTATACTCTCACAAAGTGACTGCATACCTAGTTATACCAGGCTACAATGGCTCATTTGTATTCTAAAGATCCCCACAAATGAGAAATACCTGAAAAAGCAATTGAGAGTTTGGCCACCTAACAGATAATGTTGTCGTGGGAGGGAGCATGACCCTTTTTTTTGTCAGTTTTGGATAAATTGGGTACCCCCTTAGCACTGAATGGATACCCACTTTAGAAAAGACACAGAATGGAAAACTGTTTTTACCTTGGCTTTGTTGAATAAAGGTATGTTAAGACTTGGCTTCTTTTTCTGACGAGAAGTTGAACATTTCTCAACTTTAAAAACAGCTCTGAGTTGCAGAAAAAGACGCCTGCCATTGCGTTTTAAAAGCAGCCGAGGACCAAGGAGACTTTTTTGAAAACTTGGATAGATAGATACTTTATTGATCCCCAAGGGGAAATGCAAGGTGTACTCCATAGGATTCTAATGTAAAACTGACGCTAACAGCTTCAAAAAAAGAAGCCAAGTCTGATTGTAGCACGAGGGACAGTTTGGTGCATGGCCATAGAGCTACTGTGAACCAGAAGGTTGTTTCCGCTTTCAATGACTTTGAAATGACCTTTATAAAACTAGTGAATCTGAACAGACTGTGGCGCAGACCATCACTGTGATCCCGTTAAGTTACTACTTCAAGTTGGAGATTCAGGTAGAAGTTGCCTGTTGTGAGCCATCGTTGCAAGGAAGCCAATTAGCGTAAATTACTTCACTTAATTATTCATGTGGGTGCCAGATAACTATGAGGGGGATGCTGGATATCTGCTAAAATGGGCCTTTTTATTCCCCAGCCTAATTATAGGGTTGTAAATGGGCATGAATATTGCATCTGAGCATGGTTTCGACAGACAAAAATTGCATACCTTCTATGTTAACATCAGAGAACAAGGTAAAATACTCTAGTCATCCATTCTGTGTCTTCTTTAAGACCGTGGTGATTAGTTGCCCCAAAGTCAAAGAAATCTTCTGTAAGCATATGTGCTAATCATATACTTAAGACAGAGTCTGCGATTCTGTCAATCAGCCAATTAAATTACACCATACACCATCCCATGCTTGTGATCCTGTACTGACACGCATGTGTGGTTTACAGCCTGATTGGTTCAGCCTCTCTACTTCCCATGTACAGACCCATGACTGTGTAGGAACATCAGGTTTTTTTAAGCACACTTACAGAATGGACAACTAAAGGACCAGCAATTTTCTGAATTTGACAAATTGTGTATCGGATTTGAACCGCGGACCGCACCTTTACCAGAACTCCATTTCCCCTTTTGATTACAGGCCAAGTAATCAAGTTTCATTTTGTTGTTATCTAAAACAAATCACTCTAACTCAACAACTGACTCACCCGTTCATCATAACACCACACAGCTGAGCGGACATCCATCTTGGTGGATGAAAAAAAAAATGTGCACTGGTGCTTATCTTCCAGTTCATCTCACAGTCATTTATTTGTCTGTGTGTGTGTCTCTGTCTCTGTGTGTGTGGTAGTTCAAGCAGCAGCAGTGGTTCTTGTATGGGGCAGAAGATGTTTAGGAGATCCTCTCGTAGAACAAGAGGTAGGCTTGGGAACTCTGCGCTTTGGCTTCCGTGACAGGCTGAACACTTGAGTCACTGATGTAAAACCACGATCCCTTCGGCGGCTCACCATTACCTGATCACAACAGATAATAGAAGTTATAAAACAGCTGGGACAGGAGTTGGGTATTACAGTATGTCACCTTAGACATACTGGCAAAATGGACACCAAGAAGAGTGGAATGCCACACCACAGCGTGTTACTAATTGGCTCTATAAAATGCAAAGCTTGCTCCAGTTGACATATTTTTAATAGAATGTCAATGTGCCAGAATATTCAAGCTACAGTAGGCACCCCCTTTTCCAGAATACTCAACTTAGCTGTCTGTACATTCTAGCAGCCACCACTAGAGAATGGATTTTTCAGGGACTATCCTCTGTCCTGTAATCAATAGCTACAAAATTAAACTCGGAGTGACATTAACCGATTTATCACTGGTGTTGGGGACTCCTATGGTGTAAGTTACAGAGAACTGCTGATGCCCCTTGCAGCCTTTTTTTTCCCCATAAAAAATATCACAAATATATCAATCGATTATTTCCCAGATGGGCTTCCTTATACGATTACACACCGAGTCGCAAACCTCTCTGACCACATAGGAGCGTTAAATGTTTACCTTGCGTGGCTAATCCATTGGGTGCCATGTTTTGACAGTGAGGCCGAGCTTTCACGTAGGCCGTGTAGTGTCCTGATCTCATTGTCCCACTGTGTTCAACAATCCCATAGAGGCTGTACAGCACCTGGGTCATTCCTTCTGGCACGTTCTGTTGGCGTAAGACAAAGCCAGTCTGAGAAATGTTCCGGAGTACAATACAACACTTTCAATCAGTGAAACAATGTTGGATCAAATTTGCATTTTTTTTATGCAGTGATTTGAACCCATTGGGAACATGACAGAAGGAAGAGTTACTTAACAGAACTACTAGTCACTGTACAAGAATAGAAAGTTGCTTACCTTACAGTTGACCGAGCAATATGGTGCCAAGTCTAGAAGCTGAGGGAACTGGACATGACGATTCACCTTACACACACTGTAACCAACCTGTTAGACAAGATAATATTATAAAATAGAAAAACATTGGAAATAGAAAACATTATAAAATAGGCCACTGTGAAGCTATACCACTTTTCCCTTCCACTGTTAGTTGTTTTTTTTTTTTTGGATGATTACAGGTTATCGGCATATCCACCAACTACTGTTGAAAATAGTGAAGCACATTTAAGAGTCCTTCAAACTGATTGTGTTTGCGTAGTAGCATACGTCCCCTCCGTTTGGAGGCATCTCTTAGTGGTGGGGCACATAATTAGCCGTGGTGGTGTACTCGAGCATCATTCAAGGGCGTCACGGCAGATTACCTGTTGAAATCTCTTCAGGTGAAGAGTCAGCACAGGCGGCGGAGACGAGATGAGCATCTGCTTCAGTGCATCTCTGTACACACTCTTCTTGGAGCCTACGGAAGCACAACACCAACATCACATCTTACTAGCGCCCCCCCAGGCTCGCACATTAGGAACAGATCATCTCACAATGGCTTTCTATTATTGCTGATAATGCTATGGAGGTGCATACTTATGGAAACATCAATACAAGGCCTGAGTACTTTCCCTAAGTATTTTAGGAAATAGCTAGAAAAGAGAGCCTGTGGCGCTAACAATGGCAAAGTAATGGGTTCAGTTCCCAAGGGGGAATGAGCAGTGATAAAGTTCTTGCATTCAGTCTAGACTGTCAAAACAAAGTTATTGGCTGAGTCATTACATTTCAGTCACGGCATTCTCAGAAACTTGAGTCGTGTCATTTTGACATACCTTCTGACCCAGATTGGCGTTTTGTGCAGGTGAGACACAGCAAGCTGTTACTCTGGGTGAGGTGCTCCACTTCGGTGAACTGGAAGAGGCTGGAGTCCACGGAGCACTCCTGCTTGTCTGGCGCCGCCCTGGTGGCTAAGGTGTGGAAGGCCTTTTCGGGGTCCTGGTTGACCACGGTGTACTCTGGGCTCTCGTCAGACACGTGCCCATTCTCAGTGACGGCCTCGCCCGGCTCTGAAGTCCCATTTAGGGACAAGTGGTTCAGCTCTTCAGCCAAATTCTCTTCCTCCAAATTCTCTTCTTCCTCCTGCTCCTCCTCCTCCTCGTTGTCTTCAGCGGAAGGCTCCTGTGTGGCGTCCTTCACCACTTCCTCGTCTTTCTCCTTGGGCCTGCCATCATCAGTCTGCGAGTTGGAACTCTGGTCCTCTGCCAGCGCCATGAATCGATTGCTGACTGCGGACTCGTCTGCGGCCTCCTCCTCCTCCTCCTCCTCCTCCTCTGCCTCCTCCTCATCCTCCTCTCCATCCTGCCGCTGCTGCTGCTGCTGACCTTCATTACCCTTGGGAGACTCATCCATCTTCCCCTGTCCCTGCTCGGAGTGATCTACCTCTGACGGCTGCTCCGAGTCCATCTGGGTGTTCTCGTCAGTCTCGCCGCCCACCTCGGGCTCGGTGGCCGTGCTCGGCGAGGCCGCCTCAGCGTCACCGCCGGCCATCTCATCCTGGTTCTCCAATGTGTCCAGTGAGACTTTCACTTCCTGTTTTTGCTGCCGCCTCTGGTTCTATAAATACACGCATTTACCACACAAAGAAAAGAGTGAAGCAGATTTGCCATTGTGATGGTAGCTAGCTTCAACAATACAAAATGATTCCCAATCAGCACACACATTCATAAAATATACAAATATGCTGTTAGTTACCATGAATTGAAGTGTCTAACAAATATGCACAACTACAGTAATCTAAATTTATAACGGGGTGACTAGTTCTAACTGATCTAACTAGGTGGAAAATGATGCAACAAACATTTCCAATCAAGTGGTTCTCCTCGCTGTAAGTATTAACATATGAATAATGCTACATAATGAGAATGGGTTGTGCATAGGTTTACCTTATTTTGTTTCTTGGCCTGCTTCTTTGCCTTCTTCTGCTGGTACTTACTGCCCACCCCCGTTGGCATGTCTTCTTTCCCATTGGTCAACGGAGTAGGACTGTCCCATCCATCATCACTCACGCTGCTCCTCTGCACGACTTTCTTTTGATTCTTTTTCCTGTATGCCTAAGGGGAACAGAGCGATATTAATACCTTTATACAGCTCAATGAGCATTTTAACTATGCATAAAATCTGCTGCTGTGAAAAGGCCAAGGGTTACAATACCTCATCTGAAACAGGAAGTGACAAGTCAAGGAACATTTCTGTCACGACAGACACCTGGGGGAGAGACAATAAGTACAGTGAGAACCTTCATGGCCTAATATCCTCTCTATGGATATTCCGTGTGCGCTCCAGAATACTGATTCTTTTACTACATACCGTCTTGCATTCTTTGCACATCACCGTGCTGGTCATCTCTCCCCCGAAGACCTGATCAACAAAGTTTTTGAGTGCGCCATTTTTCTCATAATCTGTAAGCAAAGTATTGGATAATTAGGGAAAAAACATAGATGAAATGGATGCACAGTACACACATGTGACTTGTGAATGCTGCTTACTTTTCATCAATGTCTTGGACTCTTCTGAATCTGCATTCTTTCCTGAGCTTTTCAGAGCCTCCGATATTCCAGCTTTAAATCTCTGTGAGCAAAGACAAATTCAAAACCTACGGCTGGAATCTTTAACCGCACCACTGAAACCTTTCTATGGTCCAAACCCCCCATTAAAAATCAGTCAATCCATTCCTTTAACATCTCAATTATCTAAACAGCGGCGGGTCTCTTACTTTAATTTCCTCAGCCCTCATACCGTCCAGCAAATAGCGCAGGAGCTCCTGGCTGTCTTGCTGCTGGAATCCTTTGAACCTGGCAGCCCTGGAGTAGTGATCGGGAGTATCGGTCAGTGGCCTTTACGGCACAGTTTAATTTCCTCCTCTGCTACAGGAGTCCACAACAGTTCCTGTAACAGTTACTATCCAGTGTTGAGGGAAGAACCGAGGGGTGTGTGGATGTGAGTGAGTGAGTGTGTGTGTGTGTGTGTGTGTGTGTGTGTGTGTGTGTGTGTGGGGGGGGGGGGAGATGGGGGGGGGGATCAATCTGATGTTGTTTAATCAGACTTACTTTTTACACACTTGAGTGAACAGCTCCCTGGGAGTGACAACACCTTTCTTGTTTTCCTGGATCTCGTTAAGCAGCTGCCACATGGTGAGGGTAAGGGATCCAGGCTGATCTAGCTGCACCTTAATGGGCTCCTGAGGAGGGAGGGGAGGGCTAGTCAATTAAGGAAATTGAACAGCAACTCAAGACGGAGTTCTTGGACCACTTTCCAAAAAACTGTGTCTGATGTAAGGCAATTATTTAACTATTACATACAAACATCAAAGAGGAAGAGAGTGGTGTACTTTTGGAAAACAATTTGCCCTGTGAAACCATCCTATGAAATTCACTTTGTGTGTGTGTGAGTGGTTGCATGGCAGAGTCTTTTTTAGTGATTAGATCAAGTCGCCTCATTACAAAAGCTGAGAGTTAAATTGGCATCAATAGTATCTGCCCAAATCTAACTAATCAATCCCCTTAGGGAGAAGAGCCCTCAAAATAGCCTACAGGCTTAGCAAGATTTGAAATAACTTTTGGACATGATTTAATTTGAGAGATAAAATCCTAAAATACAACATCAACTACACATTTTATCACATTTATCTGGATTATTTCAGTCTTTAAAAATAACACGAGTACCTGATGTGTATCATAAAGTCAACATTCCAAAACGGATGAAAACGACCTTATATAACACCAACCACGTTTACATGGACAGCTTTTTGTTGTCATTCCGATTAAACGATTCCGGTTGAAAAATTCATGCCCTCTGTTTACATGGGGTACGTTCAATTCCAATTAGGTGCGCTTAGAATCTTTAATCGGAATAGCCGTTGTTGCCTACTTTTCCTTGAGAAGATACAGCACAGTCAATCCAAATCACCATATACATCATGGGTGTTCATTCGGGAATAAGAGCGGACTATACCACCTCTTTCATTCCGATATCAGGAGTTTTCATTCTAGGTGTTAGTGTTAGTCTAAAGGGCCAGTCACATCAGACGCAGCATGCGCTATGAAACCCATTACTTTCAATGGGTTGAGAGCGCAAGAACTGGTCTGCCGCTGCACTCAGTATAGCGCCATTTTTGCCGCTTTGCCACTCTTGCGCTACCGCGGTCAAAGTTGAATTATGTTGAACTTTGACGGTGGCGCGCTGTAAGTCAATGGTCTTTTGCGCGGAACCCAGCGGTAACCATAACAACAATCGTTAGAACGTTACCTCAACCTAGAGCATTCTAGCGGTGAGCGCAGCGCATGCCGCCTGTAATGTGACTGGCCCTTAAGTGTTTATGTCAATTTTCATTTCGATTAAGCCGTTATACTGTTCTGATTGGAATAGAAGTGTCCATGTAAACGTGGCTACTGCTTCGAGTTTACTCACCAGTTCTGAAGAGACGCTAGGTGTCAAAGTGACGGTGATCTTCTCATGAGTAACATCACTGAGGACCTGCCTCAAAAACTGGGTCTGGGACAGGTTCTATAGGAAGTGAGGAGGGGTCAGACAAAAAAACAGACATCCTTTCAATGAGTCATGACTCTTCCAGTGTCCACATAAGATTAAAACAAAAAACCTTTTGCGAACCTAATCTGAGGATGCAAATAATACATTAATATGCTGTTACCAACTGCATGTATCCAAATAATCTATTCTACTGCATTATGTTGCCAGGTTAAATGCATAATTTGATATTTCAGCGCTTGTTAGAGACACCCAAATGACAAAGGTCAATTAATGCCTAATTACTACCCTGTAAAACTCCTTAACCTGTCTTAATAGTGTGTAACAACACCACAGATGACATTCAGGTTTCTAGTACCAGCAAAGTACATGAAGTATCTGAACTTGAGCCACAATCTAAAATGAAAGATTTATTCACATCTTACAAACTTCTTTGGCAGGTTGCGATGTTGTGTACAGATTTCCCCAAATATAGAAATACTACAAAGTAGACACAAATACTGTCTGAGAACTGTACTGCTAGAGGACTTCTAGGTTGTTTGTTTTTCTCAAATAAAAGACCTCTCCCTCCTCACCTGTACAACAGCATTGAAGAAACAGGTGTTCCCAAGATTGCTTAGCCCCCTGACTGAAAGTGCACCACTGTTTCCCACTGGCTCAGTCTTTTTTCCCTTTGGGCTGGTGTCTTTCTTCATGTTCTTCTTTTGTCTGCCTTTGTTCTCTTTCTCCTCCTCCTCCTCCTCCTCCTTCTTCTCTTCCTTCAAATGGTTGCTTTCCTCTTCCTGCAAGTCATTATGGCTGATGCTGGGCTGAGTGGGCTCTTCTACAAGCGCCACAGAAAAACAAGGAATTATGGTCATTTCATCCCATCTTTTCTAGCGATTGCTAATTGCTAGTATGCATAATCCTGACACAGCTTCACACAATTCTGCCACAAGAATCGTGGACCCATGGTTAATTCACAGCAGTGTGCTAAAACTTTTATGACGTACGTGTTGTAATGATGCATTACATCACCAGCTAGGTGCTTGGCACTTGGTACTCACTTGTTTTTGGCTTTTGTCTGGCATCGTCTGATAGTGCAAGCTTTTTTATATTGGTCACCAGTTGAGCCAGCTGTCCTGTGCTTGAGTACTGGACATCATCATCACAGATGTAACACCTGAAAGATGGAGACCATGTCATGCATCCACTGGTACAGAACAAATTCATCAGAGAGAGAGAGAGAGACAGACAGACAGACAGACAGACAGACAGACAGACAGACAGACAGACACAGACACAGACACAGACACAGACACAGACACAGACACAGACACAGACACAGACACAGACACACAGACTAACCATACAGTCCAGTTGTCCAGATTCAGTACCAGACAATGAGGATCTGAACGTGGCGTCTCGTAGTGCTTCACAGCATGCTGGTCTTCTGAGTATCTCCCACAGCCCTTTCAAATAAGGAGCAAGTTGTTTTCATTTTGCAGAGGAAACAGATCACGACTCAAATTGCACGTAATATGATGACAACATCTCAATGCACTTAGCCATGCGCATAAGCTTACATCACATAACTTATTCATCCATACATACTTATCACAGCAGCCACTTATCTTCAATCTTTATCTCTCTATATTTTCCCTTTGTTTGTTTATTCATATCTACATTTACATAAATACTGCACAGTCATTTAAGTCAGAGGACTAAGCATGCCATTACATGTTGTACTTTGAATATGACAGATTAATAACTTGAACTTGAAATGCTGTCAAGCAAGGCTTTTAAATGTATTGTGACCCAAGGACCACGATTTGACTGGAAAGGAAGTAACCAGAGAGTTGCAAAATGTTAAGTGTTAGTTTTGTCTAAAAGATAATAACAATAATCTAGTAACATGGAATCCCTAAAGAGGATAGAACTTCAGAACTGCTGCAGCACAACTCTACTCACCCTGTGTCCACATTTCAGGCACATCCATATAACCTGTGGCTCTTGATTCATTTCATCCTCAGAGTTGGTGTTCGGTCCCTCCTGACAGTCCTGACACAAGCTCCAATCGACATCTGGAGCAGTCTTCTTAAACAAGATATGGTCTATTCCCTTGCGAATGTGGGAACAGGTAGGGCCTTGAGAAAGAGAGATTGAGAGACTCTTTAATGTTAGAGCAGATTGAATCATTCACCCATTCTTCATTCCTCCAGGGATTCAATTAGGCACTACACCTGTCAACTCGATGCAGTTCTCCTCTTTGGAACTTCTGTCCTTTCCTTTCTTCTTACCCATCGCGAGTGGCAGAGGATTACGTGGAAAATCTAGCATTGATTAATACAGACAATTGACAACAATTAGTGTCAGTGGATATGACCCCATTGGTTCACTCATTTAAACTTGTATGGCATTATCTGTCAGATACACAAGAAAGTGAAGTGCGAATGGGCAAACAGTTGCACGAATAGCTCCATTGAAGTTATCTAGATGTCTCTAGCAGCTGATTGTGTCGATAATAAGAATCATCACAGAGAAAGCAAGCTTCTACTGTTCAACATTATCATTATCTTGGCAATAACTCATGTGTGTACTGTTAACTAAGATAGCCAAATAAGCACATAGGCTATCTTAAATGAAAAGATGTAGTTCTTGCTAGCTGGCGAATCGTTTTAGGATTTTAAATGTCCCCATAGTTTTGCCAAATTGATGGTAAAATGTCAAATCTCTGTTTACGAATAACATTACAAACCACCATTATGTAGAGGAACTACTTTTAGATAAACAAGCCTTAACATAAAAACGGTTTGATAACATCAACATGGATGCAGATGATTAGCAGGCTAGTTTTTGTTTATGATAATGCATCGTCAACGTTCTTTCATTCAACGCTACCTGAAGTTAAAAGCGTAGATTTGAGTGATCTTCAAGCTGAACAAAATTCAAAGTGGCACGTTGTCGACCCATCATCTTCATTGTAATGGAAATTGAGGTCCGTAAAAACACAATTCTATAATCTAAAGAATAACACTGTGTATAGCGCAAGTGTCACTAAATTTACACATTTTTGAGGAAAACTGAGTTCGAAACGTGGAATCACCAGATGCTCTCCGGAACACAATTCACTTCCTTTTGCACCGGAACTGTTTTGCCTACGGATAAGATGTGTGGTAGATATCAATACAAAGTGGATAGACCAACGTTGTTATGAATCGCTGTTTTCAAAATGCTGATTGTTTATATATCACCACTTCTCGCTGCAGTTTGGAGTCATGCTTCACTCCCGATTTTAATGAACCAGAGTGCTGTAAGGTAGTTGTGTACTGTGTAGGCTACAGTAGCTTAGATAGTCGCTCTCTGCTCAGTGCAAGACAATACCAAGTGGCACGTTATTTAAGTTATACATTTTGGAAATAGAGCTCTATGATTTACAGATCCGTAATTATCTGTGATGATAACGATAATAATAGAGTAGAAGTGGACTGTCAACGCATGATAGTTGTTAGCATAATGCATGCAGTCGTGGCAAATCATTGAACCTTGAACACTTCGATGCATGTTGTATCTTGATAGAAGTGTATTCTGCAGAAATGGCTTTAGAAGAAGCTGAGGCTCAGCTCGCTGAGCTTGAGCTCCTTTCAAGCATGTTCCCAAGTGAAGAGGAGTTTGTTGTCACTGACCAGCTGGCTTTTGCAGAGTTGAGAGACTACGTTGAGGGGGTCTCGAATACACTTCCACATTCTAGACCTGACTTTTTGATAAAACACAAAATGGACACCATCAGCTTCAAAGAGGTGAATACCATAGCCATGTGTATTATGTTATATTTGCATTTTTAATAAGGAGTCTCGATCTATGTATTTGTTCTTGAATGTATAATTTGATGGTGACATATTTACCACAGGTGGACATCACAATCTCCTGCACATATGTGTCTGACTACCCAAAAGTCCTACCAGAGATTTCTGTCAGGTATCAAAATGATATAGGCCTAACATATACATTTGGTTTTCTTTTTTCTTTTTACAATAATCTAAATGTATTGATGTTTATTGTCATGTTTTGTCCTAATTTGTTTGTTTTCCGTTTGCATATTATTGTCATCTGACAGGTGTGCCCAACTCAGCAGAGCTCATCAAACCCAACTGCACAGCGACCTCAACTCGTACCTGCTGGAGAACTGCTCTGGGGAGGTTTGCTTGTTATCAGCATTCGAGTGGGTAAAAGATAATGCAGCTCAGTACATTGACAAGAGTGTCTCAGCGGTTGTCCCTAAGAAAGATGCGTCGTCGTCAGTTCCCACCCAGGAGGCTTTCACTCGGCTCTGGATCTACAGCCATCACATCTACAACAAGAGTAAAAGAAAGAACATTCTGGAATGGTCCAAGGAACTCAATCTCACTGGATTCAGCATGCCAGGCAAGCCTGGGGTTGTCTGTGTGGAGGGGCTTAGGACCCCATGTGATGAGTTTTGGAGCAGGTATGATTAGAACAATACACATTTTGATATGTAAAAGTGATATGTATTGATATGTAAAAGTGTATCGAAGACAATTTTAATCGGTTTATTGTGAAATTCAGCTATTAATCAACCTACAACCGCTGTGAATTGTATTGTTAAAACACATTGAAATCATGAAAGCAGTGAAAAGGAGGTGATTGAGGCCTATGGGAGAGCTTGGTCTCATGAGAAATGCCTTTAACTTGCACTTTAGCCTAAGCTATGGGTGGGGGAAATAGAATTCATAAAGCCCAAAGAAAAACTCTAATGCTTCTTTCCATTATGTTAAGTCTTATTTGAAGTGCAGGCTCAATATATCTCTCTCATCACTCCTTATTTCCTCAGAGTAAAGTGTCTGACATGGAAGAGGATCATGATTCGCCATCGAGAGGATATTCCATTGGACAGCGAGGATGGCAGCATAGATGAAAGAGTGGCCTCGCACCGCAAGTTCACTGGGTTCGACGAGGCTATTTTTGATCCCCATGGAAACCGAGGAAATCACATGGACCTTGGGCAGCTCTACCAGTTCCTCAGTGAGAAGGGTTGTGGGGAGATTTTCCAGTTGTACTTTGGGATTGAGGGGAAATAGCAGTGGTCCCACGGAGAAGATAAGAGACTCTATAATCCTCTGTGCCTTCAGAATGCATCACTCTGCTGATGGATATGGTGCCCTGCAAAGGGAGACATGAAATAAAACACATTACACCCCACCACACAGACACACCTCCCCCAGCCCCAAGTGCTGTTTTTGTACCAAACAAACCAACACAATGTCACTGTGCCTTTTAAAAAGGTTTTAAACAGCCGGTAGAATAGGCTATATACCTAGAAGGCTGTTCAGGTACCTCATTTGTTTCTGGTGGAGCCAGGTGTGTTTGAACCTGCCATTATTGTTCATGTAAAAACCTGATTGGTTGTTGCACCTAGTGAATCAGTATGTTACGATGTGAAAATGATTTATTATTAAAATACTAAAATTGTTATTAAAATTGTTATTATTGGGCAACCCATACCTTCAGTGTTGGAGTGAACCTGTAAGGAGCAAAATATAACAGAAGATGCAGTTACAGCACAGCTAACGCTCTCCCGGAAACAAATGAGGCACCTGAGCAGCCTTCCATGCATATAGCCTATTAACCTTGATATCCGATGCATTACCGTGGTTGTGTTGGACTAAGGTTTATGTCTAGTGCAAAATTAGAGGAGACGCATATAGCAATCTATTGGCACTGTGACTGGGCCTATGGTTAGTTTATATTATTATTCCACTTAAATACAGTTCAGCCATGGCATTGGATTGAAAATGTCATCGTAGATGACAGATTGCCGGCTGTTGCATATTGACACTTTGAGAGATAGGGTTTGATATGACTGGGTACATTAAGCCTTACAGTATGTCACTCACACACTTACGTGTATGTCTTAGAGCAGAGAGTTTAAAATTTGAATGTGGTCTCTTTAGATTACTGTGACATTGCAGTAACACTTCCAGTGACACTACCCTGTCAAGTCAGTTACTTCATAGCCATGCAAACAATGGGAATTATACATTTTGAGTGGAGACCCATGAAATTTATCATCAATACAGAATTCTCTCTTCTCTCTGTGTGTGAATGAAACAATGTCAGTATGTCATTCCAATTCAGGAAAAACCGGACAATGATTGGGTACAGTATCTTCCTTTATGTCAGATAATGCACATGTGATACTGGTCACAGATGCTTTTTTGTTGCACACTAAATCTAATCAAAGTCAAGGTATGTAACAGTGTACGAGAGAGGTTCATATAGCTAAAAACCCAAAACAACTACTGCATGTCATAGTGATATATATCTCTTTCCCTATGACAGCACTGTAGTTGCTTTAGGTTTTTAGCTATATATGAACCTCTCTCGTACACTGTTACATACCCTGCCGTCTTACTCCCATCTGCTCACTCATTATCAGTTGTCATGTCCTGGAAGGACCACAAGAGGGCAGTGATTCCCTAGTATTTTCCTTTCACGTCCCTGGATCATCTCGTTTACAAATTAGCAAAGAACTTCAGGGTCTTGGTGTCATGTTGGATGTTTAATGGATGTTCAAATTGCTGAAGGTGGAATTAGCATCCTGGGTGATGCACTTTAGCATCAAGTTGTCCTTGAAAAATATAGCCTATCGAAGACAGAATTCTGAATTTGAATGATGTTGGTAAATCAGGAACTTAGATATATATTCAGATCATATGCTATCATGAAGCTGCATATGCTTTGGTGGAGGTGTATAAAAATTCTCCACAAATCTGTGATCAGGAAAATCATAGACTGTATGAGGAAAATGCAATGGGAGGGCTGTTGCTCCCTCTAGTGGCCATTACATGTATAGTATGTGTGGCTTGCATTGCATAATGCACCAGTTATCATTTTCTGATACTTCCCTATTTTCAGTAGCAATGTCATTCTGAAAGTTTATGTTATCTTGCCCTACATCTAGAACCACTCACTGAATGAGGGTACAGGTCATCTCCTCCAGTCCTATTTCAGATATGGGCACAGAAAGCCAGGGTGAGAAGAGAGGTATGAGATGCAATCTCATTTAGATAGACCTCCAACATTATCACTCGTCTTCTGTGTGCAGGCCAGTGTCTGAGAATATCAGTGTTAAGACTGTTTATCATCAGATATTTCTGATTTCTGATCACTACTTTATGCTGAGGAAGTTTACATTGGCTCCAAGGACAACACCGGAGCCAATTCAAATACATTTGAGTTGTATAATACATTTTGTTTACAGAAGCAGTTCATGGTGAGAAACAATGAAATGGGAATGAATGGGTAAGTTGTCAGAGTCGGGCTGGGTAATAAGCCACAATGTAATTAAAGTATTGAATGAAATGTTCATGTTCTTGTGGTAATTTATTCCCAAATAGCATGACTTGTCCTTGAAACTTTTGATGAGTTCACATTAGAATAAAAAATGCATGAAAATTATTTTTGTTGCTTGCCCCATGACAAATACACAATATAATTTAAGCATCACCATTACATTATATTTTAAGTTAAGGAGATTGGCTTTACCTAAAGCAATCTGAACTTGTGAAGTAATTATCGGATCTAAAAAAAGCCGCGCTATTTTTCCCCCCAACAGTTTATGGGAATAATGTCATTATGTTTGCAGCTCAAAAAACTGAAGATAGGTGATGGTTTTCAGCTGTGATTTTCCCGGGAGGAGCAGAACTGTGAGTGCCTGTAATGATGAATTACTTACGGTCTTGTTTTGAAGTCCAAATTATTTTAATGGACACTATACTTGTACAACACTGTGGTCTGCCTTGGCTGTTATACATTCACTTTCTAAACTGAATTGAACTCAACCTCACTTTTTTTGCTGTGTCTTTAAACAAGGGGAGAACTAGGCCTCTAGAGACCATTGGGAAATTTAATTTAATGTATTTTCAATTTCAGAATCAGAATTTAAATGTTATTGTAATGTATTTAGCTGGAGTGACTTTAAATATGGTCAAGAGTCTAAACAGACTGACAGCAGGAATACGTGTAAACATCCATATTAGATCTGATTGACGTCCTCTCTCTGTGGTCTATAATGGCTTTAGAAATTCCACCATCTCAGTAATCATTCTTTGAAGGAGCATCTCTGAGCAGTTGTCCACTCAAGCCCCTTCCATTGTTGAGATAATGACTCGAGTAGTGGTCAGGGTTTAGAAGGGAAAGTAAAAATAAAGCCCCTCAGCCCTGCTGAATATCAATCGCTGTCACGAGACACTGACCTCATGTGATCTGTGTCATGTGATCTGAAGATTCTCCTCTTGAAGCCTGTAGGTCTTTAACAAGAGTTACACTACACTTCAGTTCCAAAAAATCCAATGTCTGTAATAGGCCTATGGATCACGTGATACTGTGCATTTTTCTGTATTGGTGCATACATGCTATGGGAGTGGATCTTGTCCCCCACCCATCACCAGCCTCAAAAGCCACTACTAATATGGACCTGTGCAAGACGCAAAACACACCCACATCCTCTCTCTCTCTATCTCCCTCTGTCTCACACACACTCTGTCTGTCTCTCTCACACACACACAAACACACACAGGATGAGAGGACTGATTTGAGGCCGAGGCAGCTGTGCAGCATGGCAAGGTCAAAGGCGCGTAATCCGCGGCCTCATTCATGCCAGATTAAAAACCTGCTCCCGAGTTTTGATTAAGAACCAGGGTTAGAAGATTAAAGACCAGCAAACAAAATGAAAGCAGTTTTAAGCCCAATCCCGGAATTCATCAAAATACCAAAACCTTAAACTGTCATTACAACGTGAGATTAATGCAAAGCCAACACACACACACACACACACACATAGACTCTCACACACACCCACACTTCCACCCCCATCCTCACTACCCTGCAACCAGTAGTTTGTCTTCTAACTGTCCTTCTGGAGACTGGTCAGATTCTTTCAAACGCCGAGACGGTTTCTGTCTCTCCTTTTCCCCCGTCTTTCCCATTCTTCACTGCTTGCTTTGATGCCCGAAATGGCCTGCGGCATTTAAGGCATCCCTGTCTCTTGTTTTTCTCAATCTGTTTTATGTCTTCACAGTTTTCTGTTTGCATGCAAATGTGTTTAAATGATCAATGCTGCCATCAAATTGACAATCTATTTGGTCTGAAATAGCACTACGAGAAGAGAAGCCTGATTTGTTTTCTATGTGAGTGACCCATGGCAGTGGATCTGACCATCCATTCAACCGTGCATCCATGCAGGCATTTTGGCAGCTAGAGAGCTGGCCAGTCAGACACCCAGCTGGACTTACTCCTCACAACCCTCCAGAATTTTATTTCAGTTCACCAGACTCTGTCTCAGTCCCTGGCTGTGCTGTCTTACAATCAGTTAGCAGAGCCATTCTATTTGGAGGAACGGAATTAATTGGGGGGAAAAAAAGCTCAGAAAGCTTCAGAATAAATATAGAGTTGGCAACTTGCTTATTTAAGACTTCACAAAAGACACATACATATGCATTGGAAAGCACTGCTGTGATGACTAGGTTGAAAATGCGAACATAATGTTGTCTGTGCTCTCGAGTCTCCAACTGATCCATTTATGTTTTGTCGTGCAGGGCAAGGGGAAAGAATCGCTTACTCATGACTTTACTGTCGTGACTCATAACTCACTAGTGCACATCACATTCCAATTATATTAGTTTATTTTTGTTATTACGCCAAAAGACAGGTCCTATGGGGAAATCCACCATGCACAGTGACTACCAATGTATATTCATCTGCTGCTGAAGGATCCAAACGATATACACACTTGTAAAGTAATCTATGAGGACAGGAGAGGTGATGCTAGCTTCGTCTGTCTGTGTCTTCCTGTTTTTTCCTCTGTGCTGTACGTGAGACAGGTCAACTCCAGGACACAGGTGCATGGGGGAAACAAATGAGGATTAAGGCCCGAAGAGGGAAAGAAACAGTCTGCAACGGAATGATTGCCTCCGTGATTTAGGACAGTTACATACCCCGGTTCTCCGATTCCTTTTTCCGAAAAATGACCTCATTTCAAGGTACAACAACATTCATCTCGGAAGGAGTAGTTAGCTAGGGAACGTCTGCTGTGATGCCTTTGTGCTTTGAGCCGTTTATCATGGGCTGCTATCAATTTTTGGATGGATAAGAGTTTGCTCGAAGGTCCATTCCGTTTTTTTGTGTTTTCCACTTTTCTTTTTTCTCCTCAGCTTCTGCCTTTTCACCATGTTGTCTTTTCACCTTGAGGGAAGTTATGTATCTGAAAAGTACACTCTCGCTCTCTCACACACACACACACACACACACACACACACAACCACACACACATACTTGAAGACTCACACATCAGTCTATCTATTTTTTTAAACTGATGGTTATTATTATTCTATCTCTCCAAAGCCCTCCCCCCTCCCCCCTCCCCCCGCTGCCTCTCTCTTCCTCTCTCCATCCCTCCCTCCGCTGATAAATGCTGTTATCTCACACTTCACGCATCCCTCTTGAGGGTAGAGAATGAGCCTCCCTCCGGGACGGCCCATCTTACTCTCGCCACGTTTGCCCTGCGACTCGGAGATAGCCAGAAGATGTGCCATCATTCCCGCCCCTCCCGGCTCCGATTGTATCGCCCCCCATCTTCAGCCCCGCCAAATCATAAGCTCTCATGGGGGAGGTGGGGGAAGGGGGGGGGCTCCATAGGGAGAAAACAACTACTGTAGGAAAGCCAACAACACACTGGCTGACTGCATCAGACAGGCCAGAGGACGCGTGGAATCAAACAGTGACTGGTGGGAGAGAGTGAGAGAAAGGAGGAAGTATTCATCTCTCCTCCTTTCTCTCTCTCTCTCTCTCTCTCTCTCTCTCTCTCTCTCTCTCTCTCTCCCTCTCTCCTTTTTTCCATTCTTTCTTGGGCGTGCCTGAAGCCATAGTGAAAGTCAGTGCGAGCTGTTAAGCTATCCGTCCAGATTACAGTCGGCACATCAGCGTGCAGTTGATTATAGGGGCAATGCATAGAGAAGGGGGCTGGATCCCATTGACAGGATTAGGGGAAGTGCGCCATAATACCATAATCTCCCAGCGCAATAAGAGACAGAGAGAGAGGAGAAAGAGAGAGGAAGAGAGAGAGAGAGGGACAGAGAGAGAGAGGGAAAGGGAGAGAGAGAGAGAGAGAGAGAGAGAGAGAGAGAGAGAGAGAGAGAGAGAGAGATGGTGGCTGTACCAAGGCAGAGTGAACAGGGACACAGGCGCCACCAGACCGCCCGGAGTCTTGGCTCCGAGTCAGAGGAAATGCGGGCAGAGGAGGCTAAGGCAGACGGAGACGGAGAGCAAATCAGCCCACTGCCACCGTCACACACACACACACACACACACACACACACACACACACACACACACACACACACTCACACACACACTCACACAGACACACACACACATTCACTTACCTCCGCTGTCCATGGTGCTGAAGTCAGAGGAGTGCAGCTGGGAAACTCAAAAGACACACAATCAAAACAAATCTCAAAGATTACATTATATGCACATGTGTGAAGAGGAGAGACTCCACTTACTGATTTCGTTTTTTGAAGACTTTTGAGGGGGGGCGGGGTGTGTTGACTGCTCAATCCATAAATCAGAATACTGACACTTTTATTTGCATCTTAAATAGGGCTTTGACCGTTTTCTAAATGAAAACCAAGATATTGATGGGGACAGGGGTAACATTTGACAGCATAGATTGACAGCCTCATAATGATGAAATTAAAAAGCAGAAACTATTGGATTATTGTATATTTAGGCAATATAGCAGAATGCGAGAGTGGGGTTGGTTAAGGATAGACCCGCGTTTATGTTTCAGCCACAGGCACTTCTTCAGAGGAAGTGAAGAAATGGCTTCCATTAGAAGATCCAGTCTAAAAATGGTAACCGTGTGTAATTCACGAAAGATTCAATATAAACACTGTAGTTCTTATTACAGAGATGGCCCAGTCTGATGGCACATATTCACAGCTAATGCCATACACTGGATGTAATGACCAATGGTTGAATGACCCTTGAATTTATCGTAATTTTCCATCTCAAGGCACCAGAAAAAGAGTTTTCTCCTCTTTAATTGCTGGTCATAATTAAAGCGAGCCATGTGGAACCCATTTTCTGTCTGTGATTTATGGCAGATTAGGCCAATGCTGACAATATGGCTGGATTCAAAATGCTTTTTTAAACTGTGCTCTTTCTGGTAGCAATGGTGGCCGTGCAGTTGTAGCAGATATCGCAGCTTAATGAAATAGTGTGCGCTACTCACTGTTGGATATTACATTTTCCAGAAAGAACATCTCTACTGTTATGCTTAAGCCACTGATATCTATTTCTATGTATGCTGGTAAACAACCATAATATCTTAACCATGAAGAATATATGCAGTTCAACTCAAACATTCCTTTTAATCTTTAGTTCAGGGGAAACACATTTTTCCAGATATGATATTTGATAACATATTATTTAGTTATTCTAAGAGCAATGCTTCAGACTTGAGACTGTAGAGCACTAAGCTGAAATGATTTCTCAGTGAATTATTAATTCAGACATCATATTTTGACACCCTTTAGTTTAAATACCTAACAAAGCTTAGTGCTTGTGTAAGTTAACAAAACTGATTTCTGCAAGATGTCTGCAATGTCGGGATGGCAAAGACGCTCCTCCGATTCACAAAAATAGCTTATTGGCAAGATGCCTACTCCCATGGACATGTCACAATAATTTCACACACAAATCAAATATTTGTCTACTAGTCAATAACTCTCTCTCTCTCTCCGGTATGAAAAATAATAAATAACCTTCATTTGTCCTTCAGTGGAAATGCTGATGCTTAGCCGTTGCTAAACAGATCGAAATCACCCTGGAACTTTGGGGGAAGCTTATGGCAGACACCTCTGATTAATGTGTTTGTGAAACAGGTGCTTCGGCCCAGAGAGAGTCCAGTCCTTGTGGCTCCCTTCTCAACGGTTTATTTGACAGTACATCTTCATTTATTTAGCCAGCACTCTTCACTAAAAACCGATCAGAACTGAGACGAGCCAATTGGTTTTATGACTTTAATTATTTATCTTATGACTTTGAAGATTTCTATTTGATAAGGGCTAGGTCTTCGTATACACATTTATCTGTAAAGTAAACAGGCATACTGTATATTGGATCTTGATATCACATCTACTAAATTGAAAAAGCCAACATGTATATGTATGGAGGAAACCATAACTCTTTTTCCACAGGATGAATGTGGTAGCCAGCATACACTAGGGGTAAGCCATAACCACTACTTGATTTCATGTGTGCTTCATAAAACAGACTAGCAGACTATAACTTGTAGTAATCAAATGTTTGGTTTTTTTAAAGACAGTTTAGTCAATTCTGTGGATCTTCTGTTACCTTGAAAGATCCCCCTCTTTCTCTCTCTGAGTACCCAGAAAAAGCAAACCTGTCATAAATTGGGGTAAACAACCAGCTCTCCAGTCCTGTGTGACAACGCCTTGTTTATTCCTCCCTATTCCACTGGAGATTACTTTAAAAACAGGCCAGCCACTGCTTAAGAACTACACAAGCAGGCTTATTTAGAAAGAAGGCTCCCTCATGACCACACAGAAAAAAAATAAGTGGGTAGTGCTTTTTCTCTCTCTCTTTCTCTCTCTCTCTCTCTCTCTCTCTCTCTCTCTCTCTCTTTCATCACATGCTGCTTAGCTTGGTACTGTCGGCTGTCTCTGGCTGCTTTTTTTTTATCATTATTATATTTAGTGGTGTTATCCATCTGATCCATTTAGTGTGTGGGTGATATGTGAGATAATGAAGGCCACCTACATGAAGATTTCCTCTAAATGACCTTAATTTCTGATGAGTGGATGACCTTCAAGTGACATCAGAGGATATCATAGTATTCTAACTGAGGACAAAAAAGTGCTTGCTATTCTATGCATTATTGTGCATTTCAGACATTCCTCCTAGTCCTATGCTGTCATTGGCTGGTTTATTGGCAGTAAGGGGCTAACAATGTATAGGGGAATATTTTGGAGATACTTCAGCACTTAGACAGGAGTGGATTGAAAAAAATTACAAATCTTTATTTATTTCTTTATCAATGTCTACAGCAACATATTTCCATTTAAAGCAGAATGGAAGACAAACTGAATTTCCAGATGTATATCTTTTGACAAATTGTCAAATAGCATAGAAAGAGAACAGACACAGAAAATAAGACTTCAGCATCATGTCAACAGAAGTCAAAATACACACACACACACACACACACACACACACACACACACACACACACACACACACACACACACACACTCATTCACACATACACAGAGAAAGAGAGAGAAAGAGAGAGAGAAACAGAAAAACACACACACATACATTCACACACACGAAATGTATAAACAATTCCTAATCTCATCTCAGGTATTCTCACTTTTGCATCATGTCAAACAAAAACGGAGCCACAGACTCTGGGTACCTGTGCTCTGGCGGCTCAAGATCTACGCCACAGTTTCTTTCCTAAACACTCTTCGTGGGTGGCAAAACGGGAAGCTGGGAGCTCCACCTCCGTCCTTGGTCTTTTTCTTTAACGGGAGCTTTGGACACTTGAGCACCCCGCCCAGCTCTTCCATTATGGCTCTAAAAGAGGCACACTGCCAAAGAGACAGAATGGACTCAATGATGAACACATCAAACAGCAACCGTCACCAGAAGTCACACTGGAATCCTGACACAATCTCTACACAGCTAACACAACAGTTAGTCAGCTTTTGCATACACCGAGTAGGTTTCTCACGAGCTAAGTGCAGATGGAAGGCACTAATACCAGATAGGATAATATTTTAGATCAATATCAGTCCTTTGACTTGAATTTATTAGAGAAATATTTACATTTACGCTGGTACATTGTCTTGATTTTGACTGGGAATGCTGATGTAGCATGAGCTAGGATTTTTTATTTACCTTCACTGTAGCAAATATCTCACTCGAATGGAAGTAGCTCTACTGTTTTCGAACACGAGTCCAGCCAATTACAAGGTAGCTACAGATTACCAACACTGTGGGAAGCATGGCTTTATCAGATCTGATATCGATTTGCATGTTATAATTTCTGTTTTGGCCTCATGGATCCAAGCCCAGTCTCTTTGATGGGTTTTGTCCTTGGGCAGAAGCTCATAATTATGTGGAAATTGTAAAACATGCAAAAGAACTGACAGAAACAGAGCACATATTAATTTCAAATGTCAGAGGTGTGTGTGCGTACGTGTGTGCGCGCGTGTGCACGCGTGTGTGCATGTGTGTGTGTCTGTGTCTGTGTGAGTCTGTGTGTGTGTGTGTCTTTCTATGTGTGTGTGTGTGTGTGTGTGTGTGTGTGTGTCAGTTCTGAAAGCTTAACTACAAACCGTCAGTTTCAAAGGTCTTTCTAATATTGTTCTACGATGATAACACTATTTGATGGAGTGCTTCCCATAAGAAAAGCTTAGACATTTAATCAAAACAGTCTGAATGGAGAGATCACTCCTTCCCTATTTTCGATTCAGATGCAAAACTCAATGAAGAGGAAAAACAGGGAAGAATTACAATGTGTGATTGAGCTACTGAACTCCTTCACTGTTCCAGTGTTAATTAACAAACACTGAAGCAGTCATCTAATCACAGGGTGCGATTTAAAGAACTTACAGAGGAAAAAGCTCTTACGCCACTTCTGACAAATGTGCTGATTTTCTGATGCTGCAATAAATCTTCTGAAGTGGACGTGATGCCATTCAGTGGAGCGTTAACTGAAGCACACAATGTGCTTTTTCTAAAAACAGGCTGAAGGAAAATTAAATTGACTTTTTTCTTTATAAAGATAAGAAGTGGAGAAGATGTGCGTAGGGTAAAGAGATTATTCATCGCGCACTGATGCTGTCAGCGATACAACCAAAGCCTAAGGGGTAGGTGTCAAAGAGTTCTATCCAAACAAAAAGTGTGTCCTACTGTCAATAGGATCCAGACAGGTGCTTCACGTCACTAATCCGTCCTTGAAAGAAGCAAAAGGTTGAGCATGCAGAAAGAATGTGGCTATGACAAACTCATCCCAGAAGATGTATAAAAAAACAGAAAGAGAATCACACAAAGGTTGGTAATGTTGTTACACAATTTAAGAGTCATTAAGCAACTGATACATAATGGAACTTCAACATGCATTTCATAACTTTCATATAACATAAAATCAGAAAATATGAACACCAACAATGGAAAATTGAATTAAACAAAATGATTCTCTGTCCGTGAGTAACTGGCAGTGGATACTGAAAAGAATGTAAATCAAAAGAATATCTGGAAATTAACTTACATGGAATATTCATACCTGGATATACAGACAATCATAAAATTATCATTCAATAATGGTTTCCTCTTGAGGTCCATGGGGAACATGTACATATGCACCACAAGTTACCAATAAAATCTCAATTGATAATATTTTGAAGTTAAGGAAAGAATCCAGATGAATTCCATGTGAATTAGACCAAAATAAAATGAAATAAAAATACATGAAAAGGCTAAAACAGTCAAGTCCAGTATGCCGTGTCTTGAAAAGTGAGATGCCCTCACCATAAATAAGAAAAGAAAGGATAATATCTGTGTAAAGAGAAACATGTCTTCAAGTTTTCTTTCCACTCTAACCGCTAAATCAAACATGGACTAATCTACAACATGGTGAAGTCCTTGGTGGCAAGTCCAGGCACCAGTCACAACTCCAACCTCAAACCTCCAAAGCATCTGTTGGATACACGGCCAGCTGATCTGCGTGGGACGACATCCCAAACCAACGTTGGGCACTATAACACCCTGATCGCATGATCGTGAAATCGATCGTCGATCAACCGATCAATATCCACAAGTCGCGTCGTGCACCAAAGGGGACTCTCGGTGGTGGGGGGGGGCCACACCCGCTCTCGGGTCAGTACTTGTTGTGCCACTCGCACTGGCCGACACTCACCTCCTCCATGTCCAGGTTCTTGCGCGACTTGTAGATGAACTCGCCGATGGCCACGAACACGGAGAGCACGAGGCCGGCGGCCAGCACGATGAAGATGCCGCCGATGTTCTCCACGCCCAGAGCGCTGGCCTCCTTGCTGTCCTCCTCGGGGCAGCCGTTACCGCGCCACCACTTCTCCTTCATCATGTGCAGCTTGCCCTCCTCCTGCAGCTGCAGGATGGCGATGGTCACCTTGTCCCGGTACGGAGATCCTGGAAGGGTTGGCAAGATGAAAGATGAAAAGGAAATAAAAAGAGAAAGAAAGGGTGGGGGGGGGGGAATAGTAAGAGTGTGTGTCATTGTGGTGTCATATCAGGCAACCTTGACAGGCAGACAGGTCAACTGTCATGTTGTTGTCAAGTGTTCAATCATGTGGTTTTGATGGAGTGCATGAAGCAATACTGTCAAATACTCAAAGACATATTCAAAGATGTCTCCATTATTGATGCGACAAGAGACATGAAATGTTTCAGAACAGAAGTGGCATCCATCATTTAGTAGAATTTGTACTCACTAAACAAAATGCTTCACTGCCCTCTGTATGTTTTTAGATTTTGGATAATGTACTGTAACGTAAAGATGTAATGTATTGATTGGAGACCATCATTGGAGTCTTGGAGCAGCCATCAGCAGACATAATGTCATTATGTGATCGTTATCCTTCATCATTATTCTGTGATATAGGCCCAGGAATTAGACTCTCTTGGGCATGTTACCTCACCACACACACACACAAACACACACACACACACACACACACACACACACACACACACACATTCATCTCTAAACCACAGCTTCTTACCAATGGGGGTCCCTACTCCGTAGCCTTTGGAGTCGATGAGGCCTCCGATCTGCGTGAGGTTGCAGTTCCTCTGGCTGATGTACTCGATGCTGGTGGACTCCATGAGCAGCGCGTAGTCCGTGGTCAGCACTCTCTGGATGCCCTCGCGGTTGTTCTTCACCAGGGCCGTGTTCTTCCGGCTACTCATGAACGCCCACATCTTCTCATACGTGGAGATCTTGGATTTCTGCCGGGGGGGATTGGGAAGGTGGAGTGGGGGGGGGGGGGGGGGGGGGTATGGAAGGCAGACAGAGAGGGTGAGTATTATGGAGAAATGAGGAGGTGTGAATGGACGGACGCTGGGTGCACTACGAGGCACATGGTGGATGAGATGCATTGTCGGAGCTGTCACACTTATGGCATAGCTTATGGCCCCATGTCCCACCAACAAATCCCCGTCTGCCCTCTTCTCTCTCTCTCTAACACAAAAATATACACACACACACACACACACACACACACACACACACATGCACGCGCACACACACGCACAAACACACACACAAACACACACACAGACACACGCAGGCAGGCAAACACGAATGACAGCTGTGCGCAAATCTCCCCAAGCACTGATTCAATTTGTTCAGTACATTCAATATGGCTCCTGCTTGTCAAGATACACACAGAGTAATCAGCCTTCATGGTTTTCAAGGTGGAGGGACAAAAAAAAAAAAAAAAAGAAAAGAAACTTGTCCTATTTTCATTTTGATGGGACGGTGACGGTGACACATCAAACAGGCAGATGTCTCTCCCGCCCCTCGCCAAAAAAAACACCGCCAACTCCTTCACTAAACCGCATTATCTCTATATTGCTGTCCATCAGTGTGGTGGGGACCTTGCGGTGGAGACGCACACCATTGATGCACGGCCGTAATATCTTAAGATGAATGGCTGAAAAATAATCCTTTGTGTAGGCTTGCCAGGCAATATACTGCCCACACAACAGAGAGAGAGACGGATACAATGAGAGACAGCGGCACTGTGTCTGTGTACGAGGAGGTGCTCTCGGATTTCCACACTGAAATAGCCATGAAATCAGGTATCTAGCTCTGCTTGAAAGATGAAAAATTGGCTCTGGGTAGCGTGTGCGCTCAGGCAAGGAATGACGTGCCTTTGATGTTCAAAAGTAGCTGATGTGTTATTAACCAATTATATGTCCTTAAAGAATATATCTAGAGTATGTTAAAACCCCCCCTCACTTATCTATGTTGTACATCTCAATTAAATGGGGCCCCCTCCATAATTATCTGCTTCATGCCAGTAGTCGTTGTCCATTGAACCACAAAATGAATTACTAAGAGACATTATGACACTGGACCGGAAATAAAGGTCAGCCCAAAGACTCCCACCTTGAAGAATGTCATGGTCGAGCCGTCTCTTACGGCGCCGTACTCGATTTTCGTCTGCTTGGCCAAGTCGTCGGCCGAGTCGATGGGCGAGTCCATCCTCTCCACCGTGAGGAAGGCAGCTAAGTTGGCAGTATAGGAGGAGATAATGATCAGCGTGAAGAACCACCAGATTCCTCCAACGATCCTCGTGGAAAGAGCTTTGGGCATCAGCTCTGATCCTGTGACAATGACATCAAAAGGAGATGGTCAGATATCACATGAACACAATTATGATGTAGTCCCAGATGCAGTGAGGGAGATTCGGACTGGTTTGATTTCTTCACTCTCCCACATTAAACTGCATTCCTCAAGTTCATTTAACAGTGAGAGGGCTTATACAGTACAGTACAGTAGAGTCTAACCAAACATTAAGTCACTTGAAAATGTGTGGGACATTTTCCAATACATTGATATCAGAGGACTTGTGTTGGACATTTTCCAATACATTGATATCAGAGGACTTGTGTGGGACTTTTTCCAATACATTGATATCAGAGGACTTGTGTGGGACTTTTTCCAATACATTGATATCAGAGGACTTGTGTGGGACTTTTTCCAATACATTGATATCAGACGGAAACCCCCCAGAACATCCAGGATACCTTGCTGCATCAGAGCTCCCACGCCGAACCATACACTGTTGATCAGGGTGAAGTTGTTCTCCACCACATCTGAGTCAGGGTTGCACGGGTGAGGGTTGTACCACTCGTATGGGGTAAACCTGAAGTCAAAGGGGACACAAGTCATGAGGCACAGAGTCTGAATCTATCTATCTATCTAGTTATCTATCTGTCTGTCTGTCTCTCTGTCTGTCTGTCTGTCTGTCTGTCAGTGTCTGTCTGACTTCTAGATTTCGATATACTGTATCTACACACATAGATGTGATGTGATTTTTAGCAACTTCCAAAGAACTTCCAATCCAAAGAATAACATGTGTGTGTGTGTGTGTGCGTGTGTATGTGTGTGTGTGTGTGTGTGTGTGTATGTGTGTGAGAGCACGCTCCACAGTAGTAGCTGGCGTTATGAGAGCACAACACACATGCCGGGCCGGCCCGATTGCTCGTTGGCTGCCAAAGTGCTATTTGATTCATCCCTCGGCAGCCCGCGGGCCGCCTGTGTGCGTGGCGGGCCGATCTGCCTGGGATTGTTTCTACCCTTAACTTCAGGGCTCTAATTGCTCCTCGCTGGCATCTAATTCAGCCGAGGAAACATCTTTCTCCAATCAGCGCTCGCTCCCCTCTGGGTCTCTACCCTGCCAACAGCTGGTCCGGACATCCTCAAAGCGTTCAGAAAACACGAGCCGTGATTACATTAAATCTCAATCAACTTCCCAGACACTTTTATCTCTGTCAGGCTAAGAATAATTACACCACAATGAACACGTAATTTGCGTACACCTGCTCAGGTTCCGTTGGAAAAAAAAAATGAAAACGACAGACACCACAAACAAACAAAATCATTTTAACCAGTATTGGAGGGGAAAGGGAAATCATGATTTTTTTGGAAATCATGTGTTTTTTCTGAAAAACTGCACCAACACTAAAAGACCTGGATTGACCTGGAAGGACCTGGAAGGACCTGGATAGCCCTTACCTGGCGATGACAAACAGCACACAGCTAACCCCCAGGCAGGCCAGCAGCACATACATCCAGATGTCTGGGGACAGCGGGTTGAGGAAGGAGAACACCCCCGGGTTGGTGCCGTTGGGCTTGTGGTAGAGAATACTAATGCCCAGAGTCATGAAGGGTTTGGAGAAGTCGATGACTTTCTCCCGCACATAGGTGATCGTCAGAGGAGCGACAGCCAGGTCAGCCACCTGTCGTAGGATAAGCCAGGACTTGGTCAATACAGTAGAGCTATACGTTTATTTAGCCATTTATTATTCCAGTGCAGGGATTATTACTGTAATTAGGCCAAAGATGAGCTGTACACATAATATAGGTTGCAGAAGACTGAGGAATACAAATTTCATTTCCGCTTCAGTGAACTTTTTGGAGTGGTTAGGTGATTCCAAAGCGGACGTTCTGTCTGAGGTGATAAATTATATTCATTTTTATAAGATGTTAAAGGAATGAAGTCTTGAAAAACATTACTGAATGTCCCATAGACATTTCCTATGAGTGGAGATATATAATATCACATCTTACTTCTGAATATACTGCATTCTTTATGTCTACACAGCCTCACAGAAGAACCCTTTGAGTTATGACTCAGACCCTTTGAATCTTTGGGCCCCCGCCTATAAGCTTCAATAGCTTCTTTGGGGGACCCATTCACTTTACCCATTTTAAGTTTATAACCCTACTGTAATATTTGTTTGAAGTGGTATTGTGAATAAACTAAACTAAACGCTAAACCCAATCTTTTGGAATTTCATATGGCTTGCCTCTAACCCAATAGAAGTGCAACAGGAGCACTTCACACAGATCACATGGTTGTATCTCTACTCACGTGGTCTATGAGCTCTCTGACCATGCCATTCCACTCCCCTTTGTCATTCTGCGCTCCGTACTTGCCGTCAGAGACAAGTTTCACCTCATATGAGAAACCCAGAATGTTGGACAACTCCTTCAACAGGTCCAGACAGTAGCCCTCAAAGCGGTCATTTCCATACAATGGCTTGTCAGACTTCTTGTGCATCACATAGGGATTTTCCTGTCAAAGGCAATTTCAGTGAGTAATTTCATGGTTATAGTCATCATTGATATATTGTCATATCTTAGACATTTTTCTTCAATTATTAAATCTCACCAGAATTGTTGTGACTATGAGCGTCCGATTTGCCATTGAGTCTGTGACATTTGTTGACTTGTCTTTGTTGCTGTCAGTCAAATTAAGGCCAGTGTTGGAGTTCCATACACCAATCTGTGAAGATTGTCATCAAACAAAATTACATAAATAACACAAACACACTTTGACACTAATTAAATAAGCAATGGGTCTATTGTTATATTCAGTTACGTTGACAAATTGAAATAATAAAACATAATAAAGATTCAAAGACAAAGTAAATAAGTGAAGAGGGGATAACCAGATATGGAATTGTGTTGGGGATTGGGGAGAGAGGAATGATGAAATCTATTGTGTGCATGATTAATTTTTTTATTATAACACTACATCAATGTGAAAGAAAACCTGAGAACATTCCAGAAAATAAATCAGGAAGCAGTTCCTTCCACTGTGAGAATCTGAAGTGATTACCTAACTACTTGTGTGAATACATTGAGCTCTTCTGCCAGGACGGCTTATTTTGTCAGTTACAGACATGATCTATGCTGTCCTTTATTTAACTGCCGTCACCACGTGCAGCCATGCTCACATGGAGTGGCTCCATAATGAACTCCACTGGCTCACTCATTCACTCACTCACACACACATGCTCTCACACACACACGCACACACGCACACACACACGCACGCACGCACGCAGGAGAGATCCCTCTCAGTGACAGGCGACTGTGCAGGCGCAGACAGCCGGGCGAGGGAGGAGGACAGCGAAATGAACCCCAGTAATTGCCCATATGACACTGTCAGCGTGAGTGGCTTCCTCTGACAGGAAGAGGGAAGAGCGAAGAGTGTCATTTGCTACGGCACGTCGCCTTTGCTTAGCCGCGGCCGTCATTACACCATCGCATCGAGTCGGGCGAGAGAGAAGGGTGCGGGGGGGGGGGGGGGGGGGTGATAGGCTTACACTGTTGTGTGACTGCTGATTAACATGGCAATAAACCTGTGTTTTATTAAGCGGCGGACGGCTACACCGAGGGCGACTGCTCGAGCCGTCACTCTCTCACGCTGATCTGCTGACTAAACGCTGATGCGATGTGGGAGTGAGGAGACAGAGGGGGCAGTTCAGGAGGTCGGTTTGGTGGCAGATACGTAGGTGACATTGCTGGGCAATGGGGAGCAGGAAACACCAAACCACAATGGGACCAGGGTCTGTGTAATACCAACCTTCTTCCACACTTTATTTAGTCGATTAGTGCCCTCTATAAACGTCTTTTAGGGAGAAAGAAAAACACATTGGCACATTTGCACACATGCATTAAAACACTGTAAGGCATGCTTTAAAAATATGCATATGCACCACGACAAAGAACCACACTAATCATGTCATCTGGAGTCATGCTGATTTCTGATAAGAGGTAATAAACTGGAGGAAGCTGAGCTCACCTTCTCCATGCCATCCTCCTTCAGGCTGATGACGTCCAGGTCAAAATCCTTCCTCAAGCCATCTGTCTTGTTTATTACGATTTGGCCCGTCAAGCCGCCCCATTGCACCTAGAGGGAGGAAGGGACAAATGAGGAGTCATTCCCTCCGTTTAGCTAAAGTTTGGTTTGGCGAACCGGCCTCATGCATGCACACTGATGCACATATGCATGCACATACACACTAAGACTGATGTTTCCTCTCTCTTTCTCTCTCTCTCTCTCTCAAATACACACATACTCGTAGCATACTCTCTCTCTCTCTCTCTCACATACACACACACACACACACACACAGACACACACATACAGTACACACACACACACACACACACACACACACACACACACAACAAAATTTCTCTATGAGAATCCCTGACAACTTCGAAAGAGGGAGACATAAAACTTTGCTCTGATGGAGAGGGAGTCAGCCAACCACGTCATAGGGACACAGATCTAAAAGAGGTGCAGTTTATGACCCCCGTTTGGCTCCGAGATTCTATGGTCTGGAATGACGAGGCACTCTTAAGAGAGCCAGCCAAACTCTATTACTCTGGCCAAGGGGCACTTCTGTCCATTTGACAGTCATAGAGTGTGCCTTTCAGAGAAAAAGGGTCTATTTAAGGCACTTTAAAAACCGCCATTCTGATACTGCAAGAAGATACTCAGCATTTCGTACAAGCAGTGTGATGACAAATAGGCATAGTGATTTTTAGCCACTTAAGAGAAGAGGACTATGCCCATTAAGGATCAAGGCAAAACCCTCAAAGAAAACCTGCAAATGGCAAAACTTTAGAACAGACAGTCTATTGGCTTTTAATTCACTTCATTTAGTTTACTTGTGAATGCGAAATGTGTAAGTATAGGACTCAAGGTAACAACAACAGTGATATGTTGCCCTAATGTGTTTGGAAGAAATAACTCTATAGCCTCCCATTAGTTTCAATCTTTTCCCTTAATGACCCCTTTAGTGATGAGTAGTGATATTGAACCTCAGGCTTTATGAAGAGCTGTTTCCTACACACAAAAAAAAAAAAGAAAAAAGAAAAAGAAAAAAAACACTTTTTCCTGCTGCAGGGGTAATTGAAGAAGCTTTCCTTTTAGGTATTCCAGGGTTCCATCCGTCTGAATTTTAAATCCCCCTTCAGGACATAATGAATAAAAAGGCTTTTACAAACATCAGTAATCTCTGCTTTAGCCAGAGGCGCTATGGATATGTGAGCAATCACTATGTAATGGCTCTGTGCTTTCAGCTTATTCACACCTAATACGCATATTAAAATGACACATCTGCGAAATTTAAAGGCATATAAAAGGCAATGGAAGCACTTCAGTAACTTCTCAATAGCCTTGTTGATACAGACTCAAACATGGGACATTGAAGGATATACACTAAAGCTCTTCACACCTGGGAACATTTTCGCTCTCTCCCCCAGAGAAATGCCCTCTAATTTCCTAGTATCTCCAATAGGAATGAACTTCGAGAGGCCTTCTTCAGATAAGGCCAAGGGGGAGAGGAAAGGGATTGACAGACCCTTAAGGTCTCTGCGGTGGACGGTTTGATTACTATTCCAGATAACGGCTGACTCCTGGAGGGCCCCAGCGGCTCGGAGCCACATCCGGGCCACCCTTGAGCTTGATCAGGGCCATGTCCGTCTAGGACTCGCGGAGGGTGAGTCTCAGTCGGTCAGTCAGTCATGGTGGTCAGCCCCATGCGAGGCCTTGTGTGGGTGGCAGACGTGCACGGGCGCTGCTTTGATGAGGGATCACACGTGGCTCCGTTCCGGGACCGCTTGGCCTTTGCGGGAGATTTACTCATCATTACATTTCCCACGGCAAATCCCCACTCAATCCTATCCACCCCAAACGCCAAGCATCTGACGGTGGAGGGGTCATCTCATGCGAGACACCGCGGGCGTAAATTATCCAGCATCTGCTTTGGGGGGGCTCAAGCAAGACGCAACAACACCCAGCGGAGCCTTCAGCTCAGAGAGTGCCGAGACGGCGCGGTTGCAAATGTTACCTTTTCACTCCCGACACATCCCAGTAAATGTCACGCTGATTATATTATAGTTCAATTGAGCAGTGTTCAGTGTATGCCTCTCGCTGAAGGACCTCTTGCTCTTCAGATAATGAACAATGACAGACATATTATCTGTTCTTTTTTTTAAAAGGATGCTGTTAGCCACAATCTTGAGTATATATCAACACAGTGAAATGCTAAGAACTGCCTTCCTCAACGCACTAATAAAGATAGAGGGGAAAAAAAAGAACAGTAACAGCAGACTCTTGGAATGCAGGGCCGTCTCCGTTGATCTGAACGCATCAATACTGCCATGTAATGAATGCCGTGAGCTTTTTCTACTGTCTCAAACTTTACAAATGTTCTGCCCTGTAGCGGAGACCCAAGAAAAGTCCCTGTGCTCTGAATCTGTCACTCATCCGCACTTTGTTTACTTTTCTATCTAATCTAGCGAGGACATCCCTACCACGTTACCTCCCACTGGTACGTCTGAAGAGTGATTACAATATGGCTGTCTAATGCATTCCTTTTCTAGTATCCTATCAACAAACCTCATTAAAACAATCCCTGCCACTGCTTTGCAGTTGTTTGCTACCTATCACGGCTTTCAAACAGTGCTTTGAAATTCACAACAGTAACTCACATGTTTCAGTATCACAACACAACCAAATTTTTCTCAAAACAGTATGATTGTTGTTGTTGTTGTTGTTGTTGTTGTTGTTGTTGTTGTTGTGGTATTTACAGTACCTCCTAATCCACACCCAAATAATAATGAAGCCATGATTATTCCTTCTCCCAATGACTGTCAATTACTGTGTATCTCTGGTCTCTCTGTGTGCTGGTCTGGCTTCTCATTTCAAAGGTCCACTTGCACTATTTGTGTGTAATTAGCTCTGTGGCACTAATTAAAGCATACAGAGCGAGCCACGAACATCAGCAGCTTTTAATAATTAAATGGAAGTAATTACATCGGCTCAAATCAGTCGCATGCCTCATGTTGATTTCCGATGTGTGTTTGAATATCTTTGCATGTGTGCATTTGTGTTTGTGTTTGTGTGTGTGTGTGTGTGTGCATGCGTGCATGCGTACATGTGTGTGTGTGTGTGTGTGCCAGTGTGTGTGTGTGCCAGAGTGTGAGTGCCAGTGTGTGTGTGTGTGTGTGTGTGTGTGTGTGTGTGTGTGTGTGTGTGTGTGTGTGTGCTTTCTTAAATGAACTTCCATCTTGTTGTGCATCGTGGTAATGTTGTGTGCTCATTGCTAAGTGCTTAGTGGTGTGAATCAATGATGACTGCTCAAACACAATCTTCAGACCTCATAAGCATTCAGTCAGGATGTGTCTCTGAATATCACTGAGATATTGAGTATCCAGGTTGTAACTGTTCATAAATTTATCAGATAACATTCTTCGGGTAATCAATAACTTGCTGGTGTCAAGTGTGGAATGATCAAATTGAAAATTTGATAGACATACCAAACAGTGTAGACCATAAATAGACATGTGAATGAGAATTTGAATAGACCTTTGTCATTTGACAAATGGCTGTAATATTCACAGTTAGAACATACTGCATACTTCAAGTCATGAGAGATTTGGAAATTACTTTCTCTAGTGGGTAAGGTGATACACATTCTCTCTCACTGTATCCCAAAACTATAGCAAAGGCTCGGGACACAACTGACAGCAGAAATTAGGCACATGATTGACAGCAGAGGTTAGGCATATAACTGAGAGCTGAAGAAGGCAAACAAAATGCCACCCCATAAATTGCAGTGCATATTATTAGCCAGCGAAACAATGCAAACAGAAATGCCACGTTTGAATGGTGCAAGTCCTATTTGCATACACTGAAGCAAACAAACCAAACATGATTATTATTTCTCCACCAGCAGCACTTTAATATAAAATTTGCGCAAGATTTTCACTGCTTTAAGTCTGCATCTATAATCGTCTTTCTCCACAAACTGAATCCAACGGAGAGATAAATATAACACAAATATTGACTCATAAATACGGTATAAACATGGTAGCAAGGTCAAGCGCTGTACCTCTTTGAACATGTTGATGAACCGTGAGCCGAAGCGCCAGGGCTTGTGCCGGTGGCATTGTAGGGAGCTGACCGTGATCTGGGAGGCTCGCTGGGACGCCGCTGCAACCATGTACACAGCATCGTACATCAGGGCTGCCTCCGTCTGCAAACACATTGACCCAGCTCAGCGCAGCATTGATTACTAATAACTGATGTAGGCCTACAGGTGTATGCATGTATGCATACCGGTACGTACTGTATGTATGCATGTATGTACAGTATGTAGGTAGCAATGTAGCATGTTTGTACATATATATGCATGCATTTATGCATGTATAGTATATAATGTATGCACATAAGTTGTCTGCGAAGTCAAATCTCTACATGATGCAATTATGTTATGTTTCTGCTCTGACAGATGTCTTTCTGTGACTCAGGTGTTCTCAGGTGTTCTCAGTGGTTCTCAGGTGGCTTGGCCGAGTCCCAGAGACGCCTCACCGTCATCATGCCGTCCAGCAGCCCCGTCTCAGGCTTGGGCGGAGCCTGCAGGCGCTCCATGGACCACTTGTCCACCACAGCGGCCACCTGAGGGCTGTCGATGTTGAGGAGCCGGAAGCCCGTCATGTTGACGCCACTGTAGCGGTACGGCTCCAGGTCCAGGGCAAACAGGTCCTGGGAGAGACAGCAAAGGCAGAGACACAGATGTTAGAGGAACATACGGTACAATACATTCAGTATATACATACATACATACATTAATATCTACACACACACACACACACACACACACACACACACGCATGCATAAATGGATACATATGCATGCATCTTGAATTTCCCCTTGAAGATCTAAAGTATCTACAGTATCTATCTATCTATCTATCTATCTATACTGTACATACATACATACATACATAGATACATACATACATGCATGCATGACATTCCTAAAACCAAGTGCAAACCTTGTATAATGTATCTTATACAGATGACAAATGAAGCTGGAGTTATTTCAAAGATGCTCAATAACCCCCACACAGTTGTCATTGGTAAGATACAAATGGCTACATTTGGGTTTATTTAATATCAGGACCAAGTCCTCACACAGTCACAGTCAAATGGCAATGACATTTTCAAAGGGCATTCCACCTGCTGGTAATCTATACCACCCACCAGAGAGGTGAAGAAGAAGTGGTAATACTCGGTCATCATTCCCATGGACAGCAGCTGTCAGAGAGAGAAAACATGCTGTGATTTGCAGGCTCTCTTGTCCCACTCCCACCAACACAACACAACACTTATAATATACACTTGACACCAGTAGCATATTGCGTTTTGTTGATAACAATATCATGCTGATTCGTGCTGCACCATACGAAATGGCAGGATTTATATTTACAACAACAATGCAGGCTTGTCAGAGGAGGTTCTTGACATGAGTTAGATAAGAAATTGCTCTAAGAATCTGCACTGCCACGACACCCTTGCAACTAACGGCAATGAGTCGGCACATATAACTGAATAAGAATGTAAGCTACGAGGCCCATTTGATGAGGACATATGCACATGTTGTCAGGGTGGCTGGCCGGCCCCAGGTGTTGACTGAACTGCAGTTTGTTCTGTGTTATCAGTATGAGAGGAAAGCTTGTCGCTGCCTCGCGGCACATCTTGGCCATGGCTTAGAGTCTTCCAACAGTGTGTCATTAGCCTTTCTAAACGTCCCGCTGCTTTCTCTGTTTGCGCTCTGTAATCTGCCGCGAGATCAAAGCGTAGGGAGTGTCTTTTCATCCGCATGGGGCATTGGATTTTCTGCAGGAAATTACGTCCATTAATCCACACGCCCTCTACAAGAAAACTGACCCTGCGGCTGAGACAATATAAAGTACACTTCACTTAAGTACAGAAGAAAAAACATAGGTGTGGCGTGGATCGCACTCCCAAGGGCCCAATTACGTGATGACATAAATATGACCATATAATTATTTGGTGAAGAAAATAACAACAATTATAACAAATTCCCCCATGTGGAATATAATGGCCTTTTAAATATTTAAAGAACCCAAAATAACCCATTTTTTTTAGGGAATATATTCAAGGTTTTTTTTTTCTTCTGTTGAGTAGTTACTCTCTTTTAAAGATTGCCTGGAGAGATGAAAAGGTAGGCACCTTTGTGTGAACTTCCCGACTTCCTCACAGTTCTGGGACATGATCAGGCCTAGAGGCATTTTTCGTTCACTACAGATACCCACACGACTTAATTGAAAACACTTACTAAAACAGTTCCTGACAAATCGGTTTAACCTCTGCCACAGTGCGAAGGACACACTGTGGAGCGGAAAAGGTGTGTGTGTGTGTGTGTGTGTGTGTGCGTGTGTGTGTGTGTGTGTGTGTGTGTGTGTGTGTGTTACCTGCTTGAGGACATATGCAGATGTTTGATAAGAGCAGTCGAAGATGACGTAAAACTCCTTCCCTTTCTTCATCTCCTTGAGTAGCGGCCTCGCGTCCTTGTTTCCAGCTGGGAGCTGGCGGATTTTGATCTTGATGCTGTATCTGGACGGGGCTTTGATCAACTCTTGCAGACGAATTAACCCTTGAGAGAGCCAAAGAAGGACACCGCGTGTGGTTAGCGGGAGAGGAAAAGAGCTGATCTTCTTTTCGATGACTCTTAAGCAAACGTGATGGTCAGAGATTTGAGATTACATGTGAATCACATCCCGGCTCGCAGATTACAGTGGGCAGTGTGATTAGAGTATGCTGGAGTGTTAATTTTAGTGTAGTACATCACTTGTGGAATATGTGAGAAGACAGCACTGCGGCCACATATATAGAGGCCATTTTCATTCCATTTTCACAGAACATAATCACAAATCCTCCTAGCTATTGCACTCTCTTTCTGTTTCCATCAGTTTACAATACACCCAACTATGATTGGTGATATTGTTTACCACTTTTTCCATACACAAAGAAATAATCACATTTGCATGAGACAGCGTGAAAATGTGTTTGTGTGGGAGTTAATCAAAATAAATATGGCACACATGCATCAATACTAAAGCTGTCAGACAGTGGAATGCATTTGTAGGAGAGAGATGGGGGCCTCATTAAATGTGTGGTTCTGGTAGACCTTTGGTGTTACAGCTTTGACCTCCTCTTGGCCAAGAAGGCGAAGTTAGCAGTCACCTAACGATGACAAATTTGGTGTGAACTATTTTCTTGGAATTATATCCAGAATTAACTCTCCCTGCTTTCTATGACTGTAACTATTTTGACCTTACAATTTAACACGCTTGAATGCCTATATTTAAACACCAATTATCTTTCATTTTGCAAGTATCAACTTATTATTATTGCTACTATTATTATTGTGATTATCATTATTATCATCATCGTTAAAAAAAAATAAATAAAAGATTACATGAGGAACGGCTGTTTATCAAATTATGGAGAGCGTCCCTAATTGAGCAGTATTCTATCTCACTCATTTTTCCATCCACCAACACAGTCTACCAAACAATAATAATAATAATAATGATAATAATAATAACAATAATGATAAATATAGTTTGTCAAGGAAAACCTCTGTTTGTACACACAAGAGTCTCTTCCCAGCTCAGCCAGAGTTAAGCCCGCTCTCAGCACTGACATTTAGAGATCCTAGGAAAAGCCCCATAAGGGATCCTGCCGTGCCGTGCCAGGGCCAGAGCTATGATAAATTATGATGCACAACCTGGGCCGGCTCCTGCTTGTCGATAAACAGCAAATCTGAAGCACACAACACATTTGCAAGATCGATGTGCTTGGCACACAAGCAATGATAAATGTGCCCTTTTATCAAAGCCAATAAAAACATGGAGCCAACACGGCACGGGAGCGCAGCAAGCCCTACATTCATCCTGCACTCACGGAAGACACCAAAGGCCCAGTGCTTCATCTCCCAGGGAATAGATACTGCACTTATGGATCGTTGAGTTGATTTCAATGTGTTGTGGCACTCTAAGGAGACTGTGAGCTGAACAGTAGATACAGCATAGATACGTGGTCCCATTCATCTTTTACTGTAGTCTACCTTAGTGCTGTTTGGCAAACCAATCCTTACTGATACAAGCTATCAGGCTGCGTTAGGCGTATAGTCTATAGTCACCAGTTACATTCTACACATGGTTGTTTACGTTCAACTCACCGGTTGCATCCTCATAGACAACGGTGACCGCCTTCCACTTGTAGAACTGCACGATGTCCAGCACCGCCCGGCTGATGGAGGCGTAGTCGGGGTAGAGGTTGATGTAGAAGCTGTCCTTGTTGTCCACGGACGGGTGCTTCCAGCGGGTCTGGATGTGAGGCACCTCCAGCGCATTGCAGATGGACTGGACGGCGCTGACCGAGGAGCTGTGAGACGGCCCGAACACGGCGGCCACGCCCAGAGCCAGCTGATCACAGGCTGGAGGAGAGAAGAGGAGAGAAGAGATAAGAGAGAGGAGAGGAAAGAGAGGAGAGAAGAGAAGAGAGAAGATATGAGAGGAGAGAGAGGAGAGAAGAGATGAGAGAGAGGAGAGAGAGGAGAGAGGAGAGGAGAGGAGAGAAGAGATGAGAGAGAGGAGAGAAGAGATGAGAGAGGAAAGAGAGGAAAGAGAGGAGAGAAGAGAGGAGAGAGATGAGAGAAGTGATGAGAAAGAGGAGAGAGAGAAGAGAAGAGAGAGAAAAGAGAGGAGAGAAGAAAGAGAGAAGAGATGAGAGAGAGGAGAGAAGAGAGAGAGAAGAGATGAGAGAGAGGAGAGAAGAGAGAGAAAAGAGGAAAGAGGAGAGAGGAGAGAGAAGCGAGAGGAGAAAAGAGAGGAGACAGGAGAGAAGAGAGAGGAGAGAAAGGTGAGAAGAGAAAGGAGAGAGAGGAGAGGAGAGAGAAGAGAGAGTAGAGAGAGGAAAGAGAGGTGAGAAGAGAGAAGAGAGGAGAGATAAGTGAGAAGAGAGAGGAGAGGAGAAAGGTGAGAGAAGAGAGGAGAGATAAGTGAGAAGAGAGAGGAGAGGAGAAAGGTGAGAGAAGAGAGGCGGGGGTGGAGAGGGGAGAAGTGATGGAGCACATTTTAAGAGAGTGAACGAGTGAACAAAAGAAGCAATCGATAGAGAACAATGAAAGGAGACAGACAGAGAGAGAAAAATGGAAGTATAGAAGAGAAAGGAAGAGTGGACAGAGATAGGAATGCAAAGCGTAAGGGACACCATGCTGACATCCCCCTGAGGGCGGCCCACTCTCATTTGAAAATGAGACAATAACAACGAGATAAATAGCTGAGGCATTCAGCGGGCTCTTCATTAAAGGACAGCGTACAGGGCCAGGCACTTCATTAAGGATGGGAGAGGGCCTTAATTCAATTAGCCCCATTCCTAGATTACACTCACTCAGACACTTGAACAGGCCTGATGTAGTTGGGACACAAGGGAGGCAGGTGTCTGTCTTAGTAGATGTTGATTTTGGACAGTGTAATGGCATTAGTAAAGCAGCAGGACGGTGAAATAAGAAAACGTGGTCTCACCTCTTCTGGAAGCCTCAAAGCTGTCAAATAGGTTTATTCTCTGGATGTCGTAGGTCAGAGTGGTGTTTGGCATTAAGGTCCTGTTTCTGTTTATGTTGGTCACAGCAAATTTGAAGGCCAGTTCTTCCACGCTTATAGGCTCATTCTCAAGGGTCTCAAATATACCCCCTGTGGATGAAGAAATAAGAAACAAAATAGATATTCATATAGAGGAGGGTGTGTGTGTGGGGAGGGGGGGGCACATTCTCATCTCATTGGCCAACTATCTAAGATATTTGAGGTGCATCAAGTTTTTTGGGGTAATTTTGAGATTCACAGTATATAAACTTCAATTGCAAATCAATGTAACGCAAATATACATTCATGTCTCAACAGATACTGTTATTTCATGTATGCATTAGAGTATGTGACCAAAAGGTACATACAATTGGCAATACTCCCTCTCGAACTATAATACGCATGCAATGCATATATATCATAGAAAACAGACAATAGAAAGACAAACGTAAACAACCCAGCCCAGCCCAGCCCAGCGCAGCCCGCCCAGCCCTACAGAGCTGTTGTGACATGCTGCCCGCTACAAAGGAGCAGATGCAGGGTGGATTTTGATACGGCTCTTCCCTTGTCTGCCTTGACCTCTAATCTATAATCCAGCCTGCTGTGAACAACAGTTGTCATGAACATACAGTATGGCCAACCACATGCGCCCTCTCCGAGCTGAACTGTAACACACACGGAGCACCCGCGACAGAGCGACTTGCTTCAGATGTGTGGGCAAGAAAGACGCCGGGAGTCAAATATCACGCGAGAAGGAGGAGGAGGAGGAGGAGGAGGAGGAGGAGGAATATTGTTATGAGGAATATCAGCACAGCTGTAATCTGGTCACAGGGACAAGGCCACAGGTCAAAGATAATCTGCAAAACTGATCGCAGATGCCATCAGATAGCATATACACAGACAGTAGGTTAGCGACCCAGAGTGAAGCGAAGTTGTTGTTTTGCTAAACATCAGTGTTCACAGTAACTGAATGCCTATTGTTCAACAACGTTACTACAGGAACTAACTGTTGTATGAATTATGTTAAGAATGAGAGGCACAATCAGTGTTCAAACAACTGGGCTTTATAAAACAAAGAATTCAACTAAACATTGCTTGTCGTCAGCCATCACAGAGTTGCGTAGCCACTATCCCAGTGTTGCACATGCAGATATATTTGTTGAAAAATCTCCAGCATTCGACACAGATGTCTAATTTTGCAAAGCTCCAATTACCAACGAGATTAACATGCAAAATTCCTCCAAAGCTGTATCATCCTGATACAAAACAGAATGTTGCCTACACAGTGCACAAACCACCCCGCCTCCCCATCCCCTCCCCTCACACCAAACACCACACACACACAGACAAATACACACACAGACACACACTGCCATGCACGCGCACACACATACACACACACACACACACACACACACACATACTGACACACACACACACACTCACACACACACACACACACACTCAAATTTGCACACAGACCCCACACACACATCCAGCACCATCTTAAATTGAACAAAACGACATTTTTCAAACAGCAGCCCGAGTAGGACTAACAGTCCTGATAAGAACAAATAGTTCTTAGTTGTTATCATCTATCACTTCCCCAAACGTTCCCCTAGCTGCAGACCACACAACCCGAAATTAAATATAAAAAGAAAAACAGCCATTTGTAATTTCCATTAGCACACACCGCACTCTCGTCCACTGCTTTGAGAGAACATTGCAATTACAGCATTATGAAGATAAACCTTATGATTTAAAGTTGGAGCGGCGCATGCCCTGATATTGGGCCTGATTAAGTCTGCTGCTGGAGAATAGAGTGAGACAGGACTATAACTTCCTCTCTATCCAAAGCCAGGTTTATTAATGATCACTATCTGTATCACTCTGATGCACTAATGCAAAACATTACGCTCCGATGAGAAATGATACTTTTTTATCCTTCCCCCGTATAAAAAAAATGTAAAAAAAGTTTGAGCGCAGTTTTGATTAAGCTTAACTATCTGTAAGTATCTGAACAATGCGTAATACATCAAGCATGAGCATGATGTAACACCTGCCACCGAGCGTTCAAAAATAATTCTTCCAGTTAATTGGAAAGTATCACACACACCATACAGTATCACAGGCCTCATTTCAGAAACGCAAAGCACTTTTAGCAATGACACAACAGGTTCAGTGCACAATAAGCAGAAGCAGAGCACCACCGTAGGAAATGACTCTGCCAAAGAAGCTCTCCACCCTTCACATCAGACCTCCATTGTTTCTGTCATACTGTACTGTACCACCTCCAAGGGAGGGATGAGGTGAGCGCCACCATAATGCTTGTCAAAAAGCCATTTGGACCAACAGGGTCTTTCATTGGTAAGCACAAAATGCTTCGCTACAGGACCAACTATGCCAGGTTTGGGAAATGTGTGTGTGAGTGTCTCTCTCTCTCTCTCTCTCTCTCTCTCTCTCTCTCTCTCTCTCTTTCTCTCTCTCTCTCTCTTTCTTTCTCTCTCTGTCTCTTTCTGTGTGTGTATTTTTGTGTGTGTGCATGCAAGTGTGTGTGTGTGTCTGTGTGTGAAAGTGTTTGTGGTGGGAAAATTGAATGAAATCCAACACTTAATCTGATGGTTGTTGTTTGTGAAGATCACTACAGCATGGAGGTGCACAAACAAGTGTATCACTCCAGCCCCAGAAGGGGGAATTCTGCCAGGTTTCCACATCGCTATTAAAACAGAACCCTGACAAAACACCTGAAACACAGCCAGGGGAATACTGCACTGTCACATACTGTGGGCCGAGGAACTTGAGTGCAGCCTTGTGTGTGTGTGTGTGTGTGTGTGTGTGTGTGTGTGTGTGTGTGTGTGTGTGTGTGTGTGTGTGTGTGTGCTTCATTTACAAAGGAAATATAATGCAGTTAGAGTTGGACAGCCAAAGGCTTGCTTCTCTGAATGGCTGCTTGCAATGCATACATTACACAAAATCACAACTGTACTCGGCGACATACAAACACATACAAAACTTTCCTTCAGCTATACATAAACATTTCAATGAATGCCTTATATCAATACTTCATATATATATTATATATATGATAGGTCATATACAATGGTATAACCATGTTACTGTACCATCATAACACTGGCATTGCAATAGCAACTGAATGATGAATAAAGTGAACTAAACTGATGTCTTGATTTGTGTTATTAGCCTTTGTCCCCATGACAACTAACACCATCAGTGCTGCTATATGGCAATGGGTTTTTTTATGGTACCACTACAAAACTGACCATTGCTACAATACTAGAAACAACATGACAACTAATGGCTGTACTAGCCTCTGTACACACACACACACACACACACACACACACACACACACACACACACACACACACACACACACACACACACACTCACACACACACACACACACACACATGCATGCACACCATGCATTAACAAAAAAAACAAAAAAAAGATTTTAGATTGTAAAATGATACCCCTCTACATGAGATGAAGCACAGCTAAAAGGTACTTCGGAAGCCAGTTTGTCTGTCCCTTTTACAACTGGATCAATAGAAATCACAGTCAGCTCTGGTGTTACAAGCCTTTATCATACCAATCTGGGTTTTCATCAGTTGTTTTTATCACTGTCATACCTGGCTACCACTTTGACAGACATCTAGTTTAGTTTAGAGTGATGTGATATAGACACAGTATAACTGAATCAGCTGACAATGAATTAAAGCCACAAATCAAATCAGTGTCCCACCCTGTGTCTCCCTGGCTGTCCAATATAGCACATCTCTGAAACAATACCTCATAAAAGGCAGCAGGCTCCCCGTCCCTTTATGAAAACAATCTTTGTACGGCCACTTGTGAAATTGTGATTGATTTTAAAAGGGGGCCTGCGGAGTTAAAAAGAAAGAGGGGTAGCTAAGCTGGCTCTCCTGGGCCTCGGTTGTGAATGACCTTTTTCTTTTGGTCAGGCAGCGCCGAGGAGCACAGCCTCCTTCCTCAAACTGAGAGAGCCTTGTCTGGACTCCCTCGCTCCGAGGGAAGCGTGCTTTCAAGTGCCATTCCTAATTACGACTAGCAAGCCTGACTGCACTGCCGCGGCTGCTCCAACCTGTTCAATTCTCTCTCCCCCCATTTAGGGGAATTATGACATTCTCAAGGGACGGCTGAGAGAAGAGACAGAAAGACAGACAGAGATAAGGAGATAGAGAAAGAGACAGAGAAAGAACCAGACACGCAGAAAGAGAGAGAGAGAGAGAGAGAGAGAGAAAGCCATTCTCTATCAAAAAGCCAAGGTAGGCCCCAGCCGTGGCGCGGCTGGCTGGGGCACCTGCACCGCACGCCGGCGACCCGGGTTCGATTCCCGCCCCGTGGTCCTTTCCGGATCCCACCCCGACTCTCACCCATTCGCTTCCTGTCTCTCTCTACTTTCCTGTCAAAAATGAAAAGGCACAAAAGCCCAAAAAATATACTTAAAAAAAAAAAAAAAAAAGCCAAGGTAATGGCTTAAACATTTCGACTGGCATGTTTGAGTGTGTCAGCTTAAAGGCACTTGGAATGCAAACAAATGGGAGGCAGTCAGGTAGAAATTCCTCATTCTGGTGTTAATTTACTCCATATTGTTCTTCTTCTCACGCCTGAGGACAGCTCATTCCAGCCATTTCCTGCACATAACCACCTGTCTTACCAATGATGGTGATTGCAACAGTTCTTACCACATTTGCCAACAACTGGAATGTTTCTGCTGGCATACACATTTTTTAGACTTTATGTTAATTTTTTTTCTGATGTCATCCTACGGTTGCTGAGTGACATTCAAATGAGTTGACACTGACAGTAATATTAAAATTTTCAGTGGTCTGTTCATTTTGAATATGACCGTCAACTCATTCGAATGTCACTCAGAAACCGTAGGATGACATCAGACAAATGTGCAGTGGTCTCTTCATTTGTTTCCAGAGCTGTACATGTCAGGCACAGATGTGACGTTACTAGAAAATACCTTTGCCAGCAGTCTTAACCCTGTTGTAAAGAACCTTTGTATCTTTACAAAACCAGTCAGGTTTTGAATGCTCATGCATCATTCTCACAGTTTGCCTTGAGATGGGAGAAATGGATTTCAATGAAACCCATGAATAGGACTTCCTGCTTTCAATGATGTAAAATGATGATTGATGAAGTCCAACATTGAAATCCATATTTCTCCCATCTCAAGGCAAACTGAGAGAATGATGCACGACCATTCAAAAATATGACTGGTTTTCTAAAGATACAAAGCTTAATGCTAATCGGTGAAATGTCCCTTTAAGCACCACTCTACTGTATATAAGGGCATCTCCCCGTGCTGGTGCCTTCACCTGAGCTCTAAAGACATCATGGCTCCACACAGCCCCAGTGGCTCTAGTTCAGGGGCTAAAGTAAGTGTACTGTGGCTCAGTAGCCTTCCTGTTCTAGTCTGTCCCCACCCCCTTGATTGATTCACTTCTCATAAACACCTCTGAGTGTATTAAACAGAAGCCCATCATCCCAGAGGTGCATGCGCAGTAAATCTGCATAGAGTCTTCAATGCGTTGGCAAGCCAGAGGAAAGAGAGGTTAGCCTGGCATCAGTGCCTTGATGACAACAGCAATTCATTTGGGCTCCCTGGGAATCAAAAGAAACCTGCAGCGCTTTGCTTCACCTCACTTCTATTCCTCTCTTCCAGTTCCAGACACACACTTACTCTCCCTCTCTCTCTCTCTTGAGCACACACACACACACATACACACACACTCCCTCTCCCTCCCTGTCTCTCTCTCTCTCCCCTCTCCCCTCTCTCTCTCTCTCTCTCTCTCTCCCTCCCTCTCTCTCTCTCTCTCTCTCTCTCTCTCTCTCTCTCTCTCTCTCTCTCTCTCTCTCTCTCTCTCTCTCTCTATCCCCCTCTGTGTGCTTATTAAAATATTCATGCGGAGAGGGAGCGTGACCGGACGCCTCAACACCATTAATATCTGCTCTTTTTCTGCTGCTACAATTTTGGAGTTTAAATAAGTACGATTTCTCAACGAGGCAGCGGGGAGGCCAATCGTGACAGAAGGGCGGACAGACGTAGGGGGGGGGGGGGGGGGGGGGGGTTGTGTGGACACTTTGTGGCACCTTGCAAAGTGGGGTGTTGGTTGGGGGGGATGGGGGGGGGGGGGACCACACAGCCAGAGGTGGCCAAATTTATGGCAGTCACCGTAACAGGTTTGCAGAGTGTGGTTTCATTTAAAGTGCTCGGTGGCGTCCGTGTCGGAAAGACTGAACGGGCGCTGATGCACAAGTGAAGTATGGGCGGCAATAGGGGGGAGGAAATAACTGTTTTCACCAGCCAGTCTCTGCTTGGATTGCTCAGCGATCTCTCTCAAAAAAAAGGAACACTTTCCCCTAAAGT